>NW_020955310.1:1155717-1157155 GCF_003031625.1 Empidonax traillii
AGATAATTTCTGTCTTTCTGCTTCCCTTAGTGTGGAAAATGATGATGCATAAAGAGAGGAAAGGGCAAAGTGGCAACAGTTGTATTACTTTGATGCCATCACCTTCTGCTGAGTGGAGTTGAATGCTCAGGAGGGAGTCCAGTCAGCCTTTGAGACATCTCTGTGAGCAGAGAGAGCCTTCTATGCCTTGCTATAATCACTTCCCTTCTCTTGCAGAGGCAAACTGGGGAGACAAAAAGTTTTCTCTGTCTCCTGCTCTCTTTGGCTTTCATAGCAGCTGTCACGGACTGTATTGCATTTCATTACGGTGTCCTTTATCTATGGTAGTGCACGAAAGACACTGGGAGCAGCTGACACTCAAAAAGGTGTTTTCTTGATGAAGGGTAGAACAGGCTCTTGAGAGAAGCAGCAAAAATATATGGTGTGTCAGGCACTTGACTCATGTTTAAATCGTGTCTAACAGCAGTGGTGCCAGAAAATTAGCTCAAACACAAGAGAAAATAGGATAAAACCTATTCCATTATGAAGTTATGTATTCTCTGAGGAAATGTGATGGACTTAAATGACCTTTTCATGTACTCTAAAAAAGCGGAATCCTAGTGCATGTAAATTACTGGGAAACAAATGAGTCTGCAAAAAGATCATCAAGCTCATGACTGCAGTTAGTCAGACATGTACATGGACAAGGTGCCACAGCATCTCTTTGCTTCTTGTCATCCTTAGCCTGTTTACATTTACTCGTAAGTCCTTGCAGGGTATTTACAGAGAAGTACAAGTGGCTCCTTAGGGGGAGAGCTGTCAGTAATGGCAGCATTCAAGGGCTGCTCTCAGCGTTTTTCTAAGCACATGTCCAGTCATTAGCATATCATCTGGGTTGACATGTATTTTTCAACAGAGATCTGAGCCTCTGAGCAGGTTAAGTTAAACTAAAAGAAATTAAGCTGATCTGACTATGGAATTATTTCCTTTACCTCTTTGTACCAAATAATTTTATTGAATTTAACTAAATCTTTATATTAATAAATTAGGAGTAAGCACTGAACTATTTGATATTATTTTTAAGTGAAAAGTTCTTTCATCTAATAATAGCTATTTTCAAAGACTAGGAGCAGAAAGATTATGATTGTTTTAAAGCTTACTTAAAGATAGTGATGTGTATTTATTTAAAATAATTGTTTTTTACTAAAAGTCTGAGAAGTTAGGGAAGTAGATTCGACTAGATGTTTTGAATAGCTGTAATAAACACCACATTTACCTATCCTGTAAATATTCAAGTATTAATGGGGATAAAATGTCTTCATTAAGTGTTTTTTTTAATATCGATAATTATTTGTCAAGTCTTTGGTTATATATATATAAATAGTGTTTATGGCAGTTGACTTTAAATGTAGACTGATAGCTAATTAAGTGGAATTGATTAACTTTTTCCATAAAGCAT
>NW_020955310.1:1158122-1196028 GCF_003031625.1 Empidonax traillii
GTTTTGAATAGCTGTAATAAACACCACATTTACCTATCCTGTAAATATTCAAGTATTAATGGGGATAAAATGTCTTCATTAAGTGTTTTTTTTAATATCGATAATTATTTGTCAAGTCTTTGGTTATATATATATAAATAGTGTTTATGGCAGTTGACTTTAAATGTAGACTGATAGCTAATTAAGTGGAATTGATTAACTTTTTCCATAAAGCATAAACTCATTAAATCAGATTTTGAAGGATGTGCTAAATTATTAAGTGACTTCTTATTAGAGCAATATATTTTCTCCCAGAGGCTCAAAAAAAAAAAAAAAAAAAAAAAAAGAGAGAGAGAGAGAGAAAGGGGAAAAAAGGAAAATACTGGTAAAAACTGCAAACCAAAAAATACCTAGATTTTTCTCCAGTGAATGAAATCGATGAATGCATGACTGTGAATTTATAAAAATTAGCACTTGGGTATTTACTCCAGACTTCATCCCACCTCTGTACAGTAACCATACGATCGGTCAGTTGGCTCTTTCTGTTTGCATTATGAGTATCCAGTGCTGAATGCCGCTACTTTCAACAATGAGGGTTCCATGGTTCATCTCTTTGGTACCACTGAGATAGAAATATGTTGCTATATATCCAGAACAGCCAGAAATTTCCAGATATGCCTGTAGTCCAAAACTTGAGTGAATGGCACAAAATTGATTAGCAGCATTTCCAAAAATGAGAAAGTGAAACAAAAATTTCTTTTAAAAAACAACCAGCCAACCCCAAAGCCTAAGGAAGTACAGCAGCAAGGACAAGGATCTTTCTTTTAAAAAGAATATTGATACATTCTGTGATACTTGTCTTCTCTGCACAACTGTAAATCAATCATTGGACAAGGAGAAAAAATACTTTTTTACATTTTAAAAAATTAAAAATCCATTATTCAGGTTATTTAATTCTACCTGCATAGGCCACATGAGTAGTTATCATGCATACATGGAAATGAAGGAGGGATATACTGCCCACAAACCTATGCTAGATTTATATAGATTTTTTTTGACAAATTTGGATTTCTTTCAGTATCTGGTTCTAAAGTGTTTGGTTTTAACAGTGTTTCCTCTGATCTAATGTTTTGGGTGGTGGTAACTGCTGAGTGTTAAAAGGAGATATGTTACTAAAGTTGGACTTCATGACCTGCAACCACTGCAATGTTGATTTCAATGTAATACTCGGTAAACTGATATTAATTAAAGCAAATTAGTGATCTATGACAGCAACATACAGATTTATTTTTTCAAACTGATGAATACTGAAAAGGAAGCTTGAATGTGATGGTCTTAAAAGCTTCTTAATGCTTGAAGCATCCTGAGCATTAAATGGCCTCTTAAGAATGTAATTAATCTTCCCTGGCTTTAAATACAGAAAGAACCAAATGATTCCTAAGGTCTAAATTAATTTGAAGTGATCATTTACAGCCAGTTCTCCAAAAATCTGTTTCATTATTCATGCCTAGATAACAGAAAAATTGATGGGCAGGCATAAAATTATTTCTAAACCATGAAAATTTCCACCCCCACCTCTTGGCTACAGGTTATGAACTCCTTAAACTAAAGCCGTATTTCCAGTACACAGCCATAGCTGTTTAAGCAGATAATGTTTGTCCATGTAAGTTTGTTTTCTATTGTGATCATTCATTGAGAGGTTGTTTCTCAAAGTTAAATTACAGAATAGTTCAGCATAACTGATCTTGCATCATGTGTTGTTGTTTCCTTTCATATTTACGGCCAAAAATAAATATGGTCTAAAAGAAATAAAGAAGGGGGCAGGGTAACAACAGTTGTATGTCACATGTAAGCCTTTTAGCTATGACTGTCCACCAGTTCCCAGCTTTTCAGAACTGGGATATTATTTTTAAAATATAAAAAGAAGTTGACATTATAATTCGTGATGGGTGGTTTTGTATTTAATTATTATTCTGAGGCTGTTCTCTAAAATGATGATAGTTTAGCTCATATAATACTTCTGTATTCCAAAGGCAAGGTAAAATGATTGTTTACATCAAAACACATGAACTAAGAGATATGAAATATTTTCACATTTTAAAGAGCATGATCCTTCCTGCTCTGCTGTCCTTTCCAAGTTCAGTTCCACCCTCTTGCTTTTCTCAAATGTGTTTCCTTCAGATCTTCTGTACCCTAGAACTATTGCTCTTGACTGGAACAAAAATAGTACTTTAAAAAACTACTTAAAAAAAAAAATGTTCCAAAGATTTTTAAAGAATGTTGCAGTAGCTCTTTACAGCAGGAAAAGTACAAACTAGAATACTAAGTCTCATATATATATCACGAATTTGAAGTTGAAGCAATTTTTATGGGTTTTGTTCTGCACCTCTACTTTATAACTATGTCAGCTTTACAATCATTACCAGTTTTATTCTTACATTTTAAAAAATGCTCAGTTACAAAAAAAATACAAAAGAAGATAAATTAGCAGTCAAAAATATAGAGAAAAAACATTGTACTTGAAAGAGATTGAGAAAAAGGACATTGAGGGAATTGAGAAACATTTAGGGAATTGAACATTCTGTCAGAAAAAAAACCAACAACAATGAATTACGTACAGAACTGTTTAGAAGTGTAGTAAAGAACAAAACAGTTTTACTTTGCAGTTAGAATACATGATGGTGAGCTGATACGACATGTTGATGTACATTTTCTTTCCTAAAGTTATCCCAAATAGATTTTGGTAAGTTGTTTTTGTTTGATTGGTTTAAAGTGCTTTAATTCACATCATGAAGTTTTCAGTAGGATCTGCTTACAAGTCTGTTGTAAAATTAAGCAGTGCACGGCTATGAATCCAGTCTTTGTGGCACTTCTGAAAGCCAAAATCTTCATACCTAGCTGAGTTTCTACAAATATGCAGAATTCAGGCCTTAGGTGAATGCAGACAAGGCAGCGCAGGCAGCTGCTCCCCAGGGGCTGGGCAGTCAGGCATGAGAACACAGCGAGCAGGTCAGGGGCATCACCAGCCACTGCCACAACCCCCTCCCCCTGGGCAAGCCTGGAATAACAGCAAGGGTGAAACAGGGCAAGAGTCTGTGGTGATGAAACGGGGCCAAGGTCAAATGGGCAAGTGAACTCTTGCGGGTCAGGGGCAGGTCTAGAGGTGGCAGCCAGGGCAAGGCACAGCAGTGATCACCAGGCAGGCCCATAACAGGGACGCAGAGTCGAGCTCAAGCCTGGCAATCAGTCCAGGAGTGGGGTCTGGATCAGTGGCTACAGAGGCAGAGCTGTGCTTGAGCAGGAGACTGGCACTCCAGAACCAGAATGCCAGGCAGGGACTGAAGGCCCAGGGCTGAGCTTAAACAGAGCTGTGGGGCTCATGTATCCCCAGGGAGGCTCCAGGTGAGGTTGGCCCCATGAATTCTGTGGGTACACTCAGGATCTTGACAAAGCAAGACATGAAATAGTGGTGAAAGTTATTGCTGTGGCCTTTTCTGAATTATTGAGTTATGGATGATAAATGGAATTGATAAAACTGAATTTTTATTTTTATTATATTCACCAAATTATTTCTCATTAGAAAAGAAATACAGAGTTTTACATATCCATGTTATATCTATGTAAAGACAAGCATTCTGTTGCAGAATTAAAAGGAATTAATCTGACAAACTGTTCAGCAGCTCTGCTTGGGATGTTCTGAGTAACATGTAGAAATAGAACTGGTTTAATGCAGCACAGTTCTTAAGCATACACATTTTTTTAGGCCACTCCTTGTTTTTGTGCATGAACTTGTATTTCAGTTAAGGAATATATACATATATACAGTCAAGGAATAAGACAATCTTGGAAAAGGTTCCAGTAGGAGAAGAGGTACAATGTCTCGCTCTCACACAAAAGATACAGCCTAGTACAATCTCCTGCAGTGTGTATAAAATAACCTACAAAACATAATTATAAAATAGATTATACTGTCAAATAAAAGGCAAATATACTTGTCCCATGGCAGAGATGACGCTTTGTTTCTTCCAATATCTATCCCTATCAGTCCGTTCCGTTTCACTCCTCACAGTAATCAGACATTATAACTTTCTTTTCTTTAAAGCTTTTCACAAGAGTCTGTTTTACTTGTGGCTGTTGGGAGTGTTCTGATGATTGTTTTGCATCCTAATGTAAACTGATGCTAAGTTAAAATTGACTCTATTATTAATATTCATAGTTTTTTATTGTTTGTTATGATGACAACTTTTCATAATAAATGACAGATCATTTTGACTTCCCTTGGGATGCTCTGTAACACAATGTCATCCATGACAAATTCTTCAGGTGGGAAAGGAATAAGAAAGGCTTTCATTTTTTTTTTTTTTTACTTTTATTAATAAGGTTCTTTGCCTTTTCAGAAGTGTTTGTTCTTGTTTAACTCTATTATCTGTGTTACTGTTATGCAGTTATTTCATCTTTTGTTCCCAAAAGGTTTACTTACTATAAAGGTTAACACATTTTACTTATACCTTATCTAAGTAGTAGTTTTTTTAAGTAAGTAGTCTTGTTGGCTTCTGGGAACTAGTTTATCTAATTAATACTTATAGCTGTGTGTAAAAGATGTTCAATCTTTGTGCAGATATTCCCTTGAAACTTCTAGAAAAGTTATTCATTTACAGAAAAGCTAAAATAGCCAACTCAATATCAGTCCTTGTGCAGAGAAATTCCCTTTTCCCCTATGACTTGATCTCAAAAAACAAGAACCATTTCAGGTAGAGGCACAAGAGCTCCACATAAAGAATTATACAACAGAGAAATGAAACCTCCCATGGGAAGAGCAGCAAATGTTTATGAAAAGTGTGATTAGGCTCCTAGTGCTGTGTCATATTCCATATTTAGGCTGCTACCCTGAAAGATACCATTATATTCAGATGCAGGGTAAACTTCACTGGAATTAATTTTCTACATTTGCATAGCAATTGCTTGTTTACAGACTAGGTTGAATTTTGTTTGGTTTACAAAGAAAGCAGTAAGCTATTTATTATAAATTCTTATTATTCTTTTTCACCTGTTTCATTAATGGATTACCTACAGTGGATAAGTGTACATGCTCTCCTATGGAATTTTTACACAAAATTTTCCAGTGCTTTATGTTAAAGAAGTCTATGCAGAGCACTGGAGCATCCTCTGTTATTCCTATTCCTTATTCACTGCAAATCAAGCTGGACAGAAGAAAAAAATCAGAAAAACTTTAGATCCATAAAGCATATCCTGTTCTGTTTTCTTGCTGCACCAGGATAAACGTTCAACACTCAACAGGAGGATATTCTTAAACCAATTGTTTCTAAACAAGAGAGAACAAATTGCTCCAAAACTTGTTCTTTTTCTTAATTATTTCATAGCTATTTTTATATCTCACTATTCTTATGTCCTTTCTTTAGATAAAACCACAAGGAAAAAAATCCCATAGATATTCAACCTGATGGAATTCTGACTAGTTACATCTTAGTTTAGAAGAAGAGACAGATTGAATTTATGTAAGGAGCTATTTGAGGTATAAGTTTGTAACACTCAGATACAGTTTCATTCATGAGGCCAAGTTCAGGCAACAGGTTCTTCTATGAAACAAAGAGAGTTTCTATCTTTGACATGAAATCAAGCTTGTTGGATATTTCTTCTAAGTTGATTCAGAAATTGAGGCAAAGATGTAGATTTGGAAGTGTGACATAACCCAATCTGTAGGACCATCCTACATCTAAAGGTTACATGTTTATTGCGTGCATACACTTTTATAATACTGATTTTAATTTTTTTTTAATTGAAAGATTAGGCATTGGTTTTGAATACAGAGAGTTGATAATGTAAAAGAGAATTGAGTTCAGTTGAATAAAGAAATATGTCATATTTGGAAAAAAATATATTATTACTTTTTGAGTTGGATATATTGGAAGAAAAAAAAAATGTTTTAATGGTATAGCATAGGAAAAGGTGACAAATTGGTGACTACAAAAGAGCTGCATAGTGGCAAACCCAGGCAAAATCTGGAGCAATCCATAAAGTTTCCTTAAGTGTCAGATAGACATTGTTTGCTTTCTGGGAATAATCCAAGATGACATTTTGACAGATTCAAGATTGACGAAAAGCTGCAGCTTCACTGGACAGCAGATCAGTGTCTTGCTAATGTCTTATTCATATGAAAATGTGTTTCTTTGTGTCCCCTGCCTTCTGTGATAGCCTTTGGTCTTGTCAATCAGTTCCTGTTTTAATTGCATGTTCTTTTGTTCTGATAAACATTTTGCAGTTTGGAAACAATTAATGTAGTTATTTCAGCACTGAGGAGATAATGTATCTTGTGTTTCTCCAGTAGTAACACTGCCTTGTAGTCTCCTTATGTCCATCAGAAAACTTGGAAGTTGCTTTGCAAAATGTAGATTTACTGTTGTAGCACACAAAAAAAATACAATCTTTCTTCAAAGCTATTTTTCTATGGTAAGGTAGGGGAAAATATGAGCTGTTATTTACTTACTATTCTATTAACTATACTAGACTAATATCACAAGTGGTGGTTTTGGCTGATCTGAATGACAGTTTACAGTCCAGTTCACAGTTTTGAGTGGTAGGAATTGGAATTTAAATATTTTAGGTATGGATTACTGTACATCTCTGCACACCCTTTAGCATCAGGCCTTCAGTTGCAGTGGTTCTTCAGAACAAGGTTTAATTTACTTAAGTTCCTCCAACATAATACAAATAAGAAGCCACCAAGTTGAGTGTGCCACCTTTTGAGAAAGGGGAACATTAATGTTTGAGAACAATAGTTTATCAAATAACAAGAAAACCCCACAGTGTTGAACCCAAAATGCATATTTTGAAGTCTAAGCATTTGAAGTGGCCTAAAATACAGAAGTTTAAGTAGTAATCATCTCTTTCTCAGTACTATTCTCAGCTCTACAGAAAGTTTGTTTTTTCTTTACCTGTGATAACACAAAAGTTCATTGGGTCATATGGGAAGTCAGAATACTCACTAACTGGAAAGTGACTGTTAAAGCAAGGTGGGACTTTCTGAGTCAGCTTTATCAGAGACAGCAACAACAAGCAAATAATTCACACTGAGATCAGACTTCAGAATAATCTGAAGGGTGAAAAGACACCAGGGAGATGCAAGTACTTTCCTTGCAACAAATAGTTAATCATGGCCAGGAAGGGGAGTGGTGGGGGGGGCTGAAGTAATTGGTGGGTTATTGGGAGCAGCTGTGTGGGCAGTGGCCTTGGGGTATTTCTAGAAACAAGCAAGGGCCAGCACCTCTCTGCAGGAAGAGGTGAAGATCCACATTAATGTGAATTGTGCCCGCAAAAATCTTGCGAAGAAGTGGAGGAAAAAGTCAAAGTTGGAAAAAACGTGAGTTCTGTTATGAGGATAAATGCAGAGCTTCAAACTATTCATCTTCTTTAGAGGTGAGTCAAAAGATATAGGTCTTGTAAAAGATTTAAGTTCTTAATGATTAGGTGAGTAACCTGTATAATAGTGGTGGAGGAAAAAATGTAAGAACTTAACTAAAGTACAGATGTAAGCATAGTTTTGTTTCTGTTCATGCCTTGCTAAGCATTTGGACCTGAATGGTTAGAAAACATGTTATTGCTGTGTTATGTGTTTTAGATACTTATACAAGTTCATCTCAAAGAAATCAGAAAATGTTATTGTATTACTGTAATAATGTTGCTCTCAAAATACAAGTTGATAAAATTTAATACCTTGTCCCAAAGAAATTAAGGCCTTGCAATTTTAGCTTTAAAACAGACAAAAGCCACCAGGAACTCAGAAATGTAAACTATTTGAAGTGAAAGCCAACAGTAATCTAGTTGATATAAACATATGGTTGAAAATTATAGTACAGCTACTGAAAATTCTGATTTTAGACAATAAGAAAGCAGATGTAAAACAAAATTATACTCAAATTTAAAACTAAAATTGTACTGTGGAGATAAGTAACTGGTTCGTGTTTGAAAACTAAGTTTTTAAGTGCAACTTGAGCATCTGTAAAAGGGAACCTGTGTACAGGGTACTAAAAAAGTATCTCGGAGGAAAATCTGCCTTCTTTTGCCACTAACACACAAAAATGTCTATGAGGCAATTGGGTAATGCTAAATTATATTAATCTATATGAAGCTTAAAAAAAGTAGGTCTCACTGTAATATAGCTAACTGTGGAAAGCCTAAATCACTTAATTTTGCCTTGCAATTTTACCACATCATTAATTTCCTTTTAATATGATTATAGCTAAGATGGACAAGTAGTGTCTACAGATCCTCCTAGTGTTCTACTAAACTGTTTCTTATTGCACAGCTTTTTAATGTTATACTGATTTTTTTAATTTATGCTGTATAACTGAAGCCTATGAAAAAATTTAAAATTGAATCATAACTTCATAGTATAATAATTCTTAATGAGATACCATTTCTATAGTTCCACATCCCAGACATATTTTCCAATAAGAATAATGTTCCCATATACTAAGTGCATGAGTTGACTTGAAAGCACTTTGTTTTCAGCTGGAAACCATTTCATGCAATCAGCTTCAGATAATCTCTGGCAGGTGCTGTAACAAGGACAAGGGTTTGTACCCTGGGTGAAGTTAATATTACTAATGTTGCTTTGGCCTGATGTGCAAGGCTGGGGTAGCAACTGCACCAACAGAGAGAGTCCCAGAGAGCTTGTGTTGCTGCAGTCTAAATAAGCAACCAATGTGAAAATCCTCACACAGAAGTTTTGGGTGTCTTACAAACTGACATATTTCCAGTGCACATTAAATTGTTTAAGAAGCTACAGCACTGCAAGTGCAGCACTTGAAAGTACTTTTTAGGTTTTATAAATAATAGAGAAGCTGTTATTCATCTTTATTTATTCTTTCCTATCCTTCTCCTGAACTATGAAAGAATGCAGAATAAAGCTCAAAATTGCTATTAGCATCCTTACCCTTTATTTGTACAAGAATTACCATTACTGGAATATTCTGGGAAGCATATTTAAAGGAAAAGAAAACAAAAAATCCCAGTTTTGTGATAGTGTACTACCAAAGTACAACTCTGCCTGATCTGTCCATTGGAGATTGATTTGAGCACATGATGTTTGTTTCTGCTTGGCTGCTGCTAGTGGGGAGTGGAAATTGCCAAGTAAAAAAATGTCATAATATGTCATAATGGAGTGTGATTATTTCAGTTTTTCTTCCCCAGTTTATTTCCAATTATAGTCAAAGCTGACAATATTGACATCAGTGATGAATACTTACAAACCCATGCAGATGTTCAGGATTGCCTATTACAAACAAATAAGCATTCAGGAGATGTCATTATTTGTCTGTATGTGGCCACTCTGCAACTGCTTTATAATTAACTGCTTTACAATGAAGTCTGCAGTGAGATTTAGTTTTACAAGAGGTGCTATGAAAATGCAAATCATCACTGAAATACTAAACCAATTTTAATATATTTGTGTAGCAAAATTGAGAGGGAAAACATCTATTAAATAAAAATGTCAATGTAACTTTTGTTGTCTCTTAACGGTATCTTTCGATAAACCAGCTTGAAGAGCCCTTGTGTTTATCTAACCTGTGCATTCCTGTGCATGTAACTGTAAATCACTGCAACAGAATTGATTTTGGTCCTTACAGCTGGGAGAGGTGGAAGCCTGCTGGTTTGATGCATGGTGCATCAAAATTTTGATCTGGGCTGCTTGCTCAGCTTGCTGGATCTAAATATTGTTGGACTTCTCCAGAGGCTTCTTTTCTGGTTCTACCCCTCGTTGTTCCTGTGATCTGCGTTGGTTCAGAGACCACAGCTGGGCATTATGTTGTAGGAATGGTGAATTAATGTGATTTTAGGCACTCTTAAGGCATTTGCTAGTTGTTTTCAAGCTTTTTACTGTTCTACCACTTGCAATTAATGCTTTTCTAATTATGAGCTATGATTGCCTTATTTTCAGACTTAATGTTTGTGTGAAGTTCTCCTAATCTGTTCTTGTTTATGTTTTTTCAAAACATGTAATGCATTTGCCTGGAACATGATGCATTCCATGTGCGTAGTTCAGCTGCCAGGACAAATGATTCCCAGCAGTATCTTCATGGTCCTTGTTACTCAGAATTCCTGTAAATCACATGTCATCTAGAGGCTTTGTTCAGTATTGATAAATTGTTTTCTGTCAGGTAACTGATTAGCTTTACTAGATCTGAATGGAAAATTAAGACACATTTATCTAAACTGGACCCATCCCTGTGTCAGCAGGCAGTGGACAGGTAAAAAGCTGCTCCTGGCTGTGTCTGTCCATGCTGAGTTTCTGTGTGGCACAGCAGAAGTGGATTCAACTGCTTCATTTGCCTGCTCTGCTCAGCAGTCTGATCACAGCCCAATGTCTTCCTAAAGTGCAAACCAGTTAAATTTTTTTGTCTGTGAACATTATGCCTCCAAATTTTAGAGTGTTCTTGACCTTACTTACCTTCAGTTAAGACAATAAAAGCTGTTTCTTTCTGTTCCCTTCGAATCAACAGTGGCAACCCACTCTCCGTCTGACCTTGAGGTTAATTACCTTAATAGTTCCTAAGGTTAATTATTACCTAGTATTTCCAGTCTAGTTAACAGCTGCAGAATGAAGTGGAACAATTATTAGTATCACTTGGTTGATTTACCTTACAATAAAAAAATTTAAAAAAGAAAATAGTTGTGAAAAGGGAAGAGGCTGAACCTGCAAGGGTGCAGCCTCAGAGATGAGGGCAGGGAAAGAAAAGCCTCTTCACACTTAGTTTGCATCATGTGCACTCAGCTGTGTGTATCAGAGAGAACATTTTTCTCCTCAAATAAAAGAGCACTGTTCCAAAAGTCCGAGATAATTAAATAGTAATGTGTAGACCGAGGGATGACACTGAAATACAATAGAAATACGCTCCAACAACTTTACTGAGTAAACAGGCCGCTACTGTCCTCTGTAAATTGTGTCTGTAGAATATTATTGTATATTTGCAACTTAACTGTTATTGTACAAGTGTCTTTTGAATTACTTAGGATCTGGCAATAATCTAGTCTACATTAATTATTTTAACCTGTGCTTAACAGCCATGAACTGAATCAGCATTTTTCAGCTTAAACCAACATTCTTCACAGGGGTTGTGAAATTACTGAATAATGAGCCCTCATTACAGTTCGCCTGTGCAAGTGTGCAACTGCTATGTGGGGGCAACCAATTGCATAACAGATTATATTTCAAAGACTTGTTGGAATAAATGTAAACTTCTATTTGGTGGCTTTTTTGGGCGGGGGAGGAGTGGTTGCTCGCTTTGTGTCATGTGATTTCTCAGTAACTCCTGTAGTTCAGTTTGCAAAGACTTGTGGTAGTGCTTGCTCTGTCTCACACAAAAGTTTCCCTTTTTTTTATTTTTTCCTCTCTTGGTTGTGGATTTTTTGCTGTTGTTTCCCCCTTCTTCTCCTGCCATTTGATGTCAAAGACCTTGTAATCCTGATGTATGAGCTACTAGAATTGGAACTACATTCCTTTGCCAATGGTCTTTTATACCCTGATAACAGTATGAGGAACAGGGATCATGTCTTTTCAAGCCAGTGAACTCTTGAATTTCAGGGAACCCTCTGTAATCCAGAAGTGATAATGTGAGCCAGTCTTCTCTGCTTGAATATATCTGAATTATTGCAGAATGCAGTTTAGTATTCCATTACAGCAGAGAAAATCAGCATCTAAAAATACTTCCATGTGTTTTGCCATAGTTACTGTCCAGTGTCTGCTTATTTTTTCCCTGTATATCAACTATATGGGTGCTGTGGTCTCACTTTACAGTCAAATCACCATCAGCTCAAGGGACTCTTTACTGTATACATTCTAGTTTCTTTTATCAAAGAACAGCCTAAGTAGAGAGTGGCACAGTATTGGGAAATAAACAGGGAAATGTGGGAAAGAAATATATTTTCCTACCCTCATCTTCAATTCTGGCGAAAATAAGACAAAATTATTAATTATAAAACTTTAAAAAATATTTCAACTTCAGTATTTTATTTTAACATTCAAAACTCACAAGAGAAACAAAGCTGTTTGTAACAGGAATATCAGATTTTCTTAGATTGTTGCTTTTATTTGCCTTTTGGAGAAAGTGGACTGGAGTTGAAAATAGATGAAAATAATGTAGAAATGCATTCTCTTTACCCTGATCATCTCTGCAAAAACTATTGATTTATCTCATGGTCTTCTGTCATTCATCAGATATGAATAAAATAAAGTGAATGAAGTGCATTCCTCCATTATTTTCCTCTGCTTGTTTGAATTTAATATTGACAAAGCAAAGCCTTTCACTGAAACGGTCCTTACTAAACAGCTCATGTTGAGTCAGAGGATAAGAGCGTGTGAAATTTGGATCAGCCAAAACCAGCACATCCTGCTAAGTGTAAAGTTACCCTTATGCAAATTACCAGGATAAGCTTTCATAACTTGATGTTAAGAATAACTTCTACAGAGCTAATATACTTCAGTATATAGATAATACTGAATACAGAGGAAATGGGTGATGGAATTATCTGACTTTGACCTACCTGCCCACAGACTTTCCAGACTTCCTTTAGTTACTTATTTTCATGTTTTGCTGTTCTGACTATTTTTCCCCTCCCGTTCTCCAGGAGAAATGCAGACCAGGGTGATGGAGGTAATTTTGCAAAAGCAAGATGGGCCAGGGCTATTCAGAAGGTAAGAACAGCTCTTAAAGCTACTGATGTGTTACTATAATTCAAAAAATTTGGGGGGTTTGAAGGAGAATTTAGTATAAGGTTTCTAGTACATATAATCTGCTACTTAGTTACAGCAGGACCTGAGGATGAGACTGCTGAGCTTCTGACTGTAGAGACAGTTCCTTCCATTGGTTCTTAAATCCATGTTGTTCCCTCACTTCAGGATTTTTTTTCTTCTGAAACAGAAAGAGGACAAGATTCTGAAACTTTAGATACCTGAGGAGTGATTATAGCTTGGCCATCTTGTCTGTATTGTATATTAATCCAGAATTGATAACCTCAGACATCTTTTTTGAATAATTTTTGATACTGAGAAACATCAGTACTTCAATAATATTTAATAAAAATTGTTTTAAGAACATTTTTTTCCTAGAAAATAAAAAATCTTCTAAGGTGCAGGAATGAACTGATGATACCAATGCCTCAATAGGGATTTTTTTTATTAGATGTGATAATTAAGAGAAATTATTACTATTTCTTTGTCTGGTTATGTGGTCAATAATGGTGCCAAGTATGTTATTTCTCACTATTGTTCTTAAACTGTACAAAGCATGACTTCATCACCAAAGGTTGGGAATTCAGATGTCATCAGTCTTTGCCCAGTCTTCCAGCCTCCAAAACTGTTGATAACTTCTGAGAAACACTGCAGTTATGTCTTTAGTGTGTACAGTGACCTACCAAAAAGCTAAAGAGTCATGGACTTATCTTCCTGTTTCATTTGTGTATAGGTCTTTTGGAAACACTGCTTATTCTCAGGTAGTTTACTGTAAAACCCCACTTCTATGGTTTCATGGTAAAGCCAAATCTGTTTAAGTACACAGGAGTCAAACTCCATCCAAAATGCATCTTCATCAGTTTATTTTGAGATGGTTTTTTTTTTCCTGTTCTTTTGGTGGCAAGTCCTTTTTCCTTTTTACTGAATTCTCTTGCCTTTACGATAATACATAGACTGTGCCTGTGCAAAAAGCAAGGGAAAAAAAATCTGATTGTACTGAGGTGTCATGGGAAAAATACCCATCTGATTCACATGATCTCGGTTTCTGCATCTTACCGTGTCTGCCACTGGTTTGATCTCTTCTTTCTTTTATGCCAAATGTTATCTCACTGTAGGAGGAAGACAGGACAAATCCTGGTCTAACTAACATCAAACACAAGAGTTGGATATGTCAAATAATCGAGTTTTGTTTTGCAGAAAGAGTTTGCAGTAGTTTTAAGATGCTTTTTCAAAAATTCTTCTGTGATCAGCCGTCCTTCAGTGTGTGTTTAGTTGCCCAGTCAGTGAGATTCATTCATTTCTGAGTTTAAAACCAAATCATTTATGTCATATGGTCAGCAACTTTATGACTTGATGAATCAGCTGCATTTTGTTCAAATGTTAAGAGCAGTATTTGAAGAAAGGGATATTAATATTGCAGTTCTTCTCACTACAGTTCTTCAAAGTAATTTTGAGGTCAGCATTTAGAAGATAGTTAAGTAAGCAAGTTAATATGTATGAGCTGGAATTTGGGTTGTCACTGTGCCATTGAATTTTTTTCTGTTGCAAAGTCGTCAAAATATCTCAGTGCACTGAAATAAGAGCAGATTGCTCAGCAGTTAGTGTAGCATCAGTTTGGGGCTGAGAGATGGTGGCAAAGTTATTGTAAATCTTTAAAGAATTTGAAGATGAGGTGGGATGGGATGTGTAAACATTTACCTCACATAGAACTCTTTGAAGAGGAAAATGTCTATATATACTTAAAGGGTCATTTAAATCTCAAGTTACTGTTTCATTATAAGGCATGTATTAAACTTGGTTCTTCATATGCTTCTAGATGTAAATTTAGTAGAAATCTGGGACATTGGAGACTATGAAAACACAGTTCTTGAAGGACTGAATTGCCTTGCAGAGATAGAATTAGACCTCAGAGGGGAGGAAACCTTAACCTAAAAAGTATTTAAATCATTCTAATGCTATATAACTGAACATCATGTTAAGATTTTTCCATCATAATGTAAAAGATAGTAAGGAGAAATGGACAACTTTCATATTCTCACCTGTATAGTTTGTGCTCTTCTCATGATTCCTGCACTGAGCATATGTCTAGTGTTGAATATTTGTTAGAATTTCATTCTGAAGTTATTCCTAATTAATGACCTTTTAAAGTGAAAAGTATGGATGCTTATAGAATACAAATTTACACGCTGGCATTTTACTCCAATAAGCTCTTGATTTTCCTGGGCCTATGCACACATTAAGAGATACTGCACAAAGCAAAACAAAATGTAGGGTCTGATCAATTGTTACATCAGATTTGTAGTTTGCTTAAATGTAAAGAATTTCTTTTTCTGTAACCTACTGGTTAATTTGAGTAAGATATTTTTTTTCTTCTGATAAAGTTATTTTGCCTGAAATACACTTGCATCTTTAATCCTTTATGTTTCAGTCTCCTAAATTGTGGGTTGTCTTGGTTGCCTTTTCTTTCTGAAGATAAACTGGTTTTCAGAAACAGTGCACTGGTATCATCTCATCATTGATATAACACAGTTGATGTGACATTTCATGCCATTGTTTGCTCAGAAAATCTGAGAGGCATGAAGGATGAACCTCTGCCAGTGCCTATCAAAATAAGCTTTACACTTGCAAGTACTATTGGGGATAAAAAGGGCCATCAATTAAAAAACCCCATGCAGCACAATAAGATCAGAAGAATAAACAATCCTGATGTATTTTGCAGAAGATACAATATTCACAGAGCCTTATAATGGAGGCCAACAGATAAAGCAAAGTAAGTAATTTTCCACGGAAAGTAATCTGTATGTGTGGGCAAATACTCTAAGATACTACTCCCACAAGAAGGGAACTGTCTCTACCCATAAAGAGCTGGGAAAAGAAATAACAACCTTTAGTAACCATGAGGGAGGTTTTTAGGCATTGGAGCAGGCTGTAGGCAGGAAATCAATTACTGGAGGCCTTTAAGAACAGGGAAGTAACAGTAAATTTCGGGGAGTTCTTAGCTGTTCTTAAAAGTGTAGGGAAGTGGGTTTATCTTGAATAGGGGAGGGTTGCTGTGGTTCGCTGAGCTTGATGGTCTTCAGGTATTTTAGCACAGGTGGAACAAACATGAATTGTTACTGCAGTAGAAACTATACAGATGGCTGAAGTTCCAGTAAGAATATTTGGAATGTATGCTTTTAATGATAATCTATGGAAATAGGAAATTGAATTAGGCTGTTTTGATCAAATATGAGATGACAGCCCAGTGGTTCACCAGAGGCATTGTAGCTGATGAATATTTATTCAAACATTGACTAGATAGGAAAAGTGCCAAACTGTTTTGGCCAATGTGTCTTTCCAGATAATAAACTGCCTTGATGCCTACTTGAAATAGTAACAGTTAAACCTTTTTGCTAGATCATATAAGAT
Source organism: Empidonax traillii (assembly GCF_003031625.1). Lineage (NCBI taxonomy): Eukaryota > Metazoa > Chordata > Aves > Passeriformes > Tyrannidae > Empidonax > Empidonax traillii. The sequence goes on from NW_020955310.1 coordinate 1,174,258, forward strand.
CTAGCAATGCTAAGATAAAAGCTTTAGGGAAATCCTTCCCATATTTAAGAGGGGAGAGGAATTAAGTATTTGAGGGAAAACTTAATATCAGGAATTAATCACTTCTAAAGAGACAATGCAGAACTAGGGGGTCCTCTAATTGCATTTCTGCATATTGATTAAAAACAAAAATCCAAACCACAATTCTTTTACAATAACCCATTCCTAGTATCTGGCTTGCAGTTTCATGTTCGCTGCACTGCCAGGAACAGTGAACAGGTTTTGTTGGGTTGCCTCAGTTCTCTAACAGCTTAGAAATGAGTGCTGTGGAATACTGGCAATATTATGAAAAGGTTCACTTAGAGGTATGGTTTTTTTGACTTGGTGTCAGCCATGAGTACCATCAAGTGGATTTTCCCCTTTCCTCCCTCCTACCTCAGTTGTGTCTGTCACTCTGATTGTATCTGTAGTTACTAATCCTAAATGGTGTAGAGACTGTTTTGCTGCTGAAATATATTCAAGTAAATAAATGTCACATCTCGGAGAGGGATATGCTTTTTATAAATTAGTAATTGATTCCTGAGGTTGACAGTAAGCAGGAGGTGACTCTTGTAAGTTTCCCCTTGTACGATTCCACAACTATTGACAAAAGTGAGTATTGGAGACAAAAGCCAGTGAAATAGTGGCACTATAATTGACTGGTTTTATAACCTGGAAATCAACAGTGACAGTGGCACAGATTTGCCTCAACAAATACTCTCTAGGTGCCTTATTCCTGACTTTGCAAAATGAGCATAATACATCCATAGATCACAAATTATGGCATTAATTCAAAGAATATTGGTGTGTTTCAATGTTAAAAAATATTATGTAGAATTAAATATTCATCGTGGGTTGTTCCAATGCTGTTCTTTGTGATTTGTGGTGAATTCCATGATGGATGCAGTGGTGATGCTCAGGATGAGAAAGCTCACTAATAGAGAAGTTATCAGGAGCCTGGTTTTGTCAGCGCTATTGATTTACTGTCTTATTCAGAAACAAAACTTGATAGACTAATACTGAAGCAGGTATTACACAGTGACAGCAATGGGAATTTAGGGCTGGGTAAGCAGTAGTCATTTTTATTTTAGGAGTCACGGGGCTATGAGATTAAAAGAAAACTTCCCTTTAAAATATTCCAATATGCCTTGGAAATTGCACTTTTTTTTTTTTTAATCAATCTTTCAGTTGAACAATTTTTTAACCCTCCATTCCAAGAAATGTTTTGTATGCAAGTGTGTCTTGAAGTGGAAATAAACAAGTATTTCCTTTTCTTGAAGTATTAATAACAGATATTTTGTATCCTGATGCAATTAAAAAGTTTTTGTGTTCAAGTGACAATCAGCATATTGATTGAGTTAAATGACTGGCAACAAACAAACTGCATTTCTTAGTCTTGTAAATTTATTTCAAAGATGAAATATTTAAACATAAATTGACAAACTGACAATTTGAAAACTAAGAAATGTAGAAGTGCTCTTTCTTTTAGATTAAATGGATTTAGGATCTGTGTGAGTTTGCCAGCTTGAAGATATTTTGACAATGATTAGAATGTTAACTGGTGCATAAGGAAGCTCAAAATACCTGATGATTCAAAGAATTTCTGGGATGTCTTTGCTTCATGAATCACAGTTTTTATATGAAGAAAATTATTGATTTGCTATATCAAGCAGTCCTAGTTCTATAATATAAATAATCTTGACTATCTTGTGTCTGAACTGTCTGAGTTCATATGAAGGTAAAAAGGTTGATGTGGGGCAATTGGACTGACAGTTCTAAGATCACTTCATGGTTGCTTTTAAGGCTTTCGAAAAGTTGTGCTTAGAAAGTTTACTTTGACCAAAGGAGATTCACTGTTAAGGGCAGAAGTTCAAGAGTATCTCACTTGTGGTCACTGAACCCACAACAAGGAGTGCAATGATTGCAAATAACATGAATTCTTTCCTCTAAAAGATCATGGGAGATAAATTCATCTTCTATCATGGCTTCAAAATTCGTGCGTGACTTCACCCTGATTCCAGGCTGCAATGCACAGTTCTAAGTAGAGATAATGGATGAGAAATTCAGCTGTGATTCAGAAGAATAACTCCCATATCTGAAGCATGGAGAAGAGTCACAAAAAGCAATAAATATAACTTGCAAGTTCTTCCATAAAAATTGCACTTTTATGCTGCCCTGTTGGTAAATTATCCAGCTCAGATCAATTATAATTGGATTGTGTTTTAAGTTAAAATTTATTTCACCACCTTGTCTTCCATGTCTTATGACTTTTGTGCAAGATAGATTCCATGTCAAATGATCAAATCACCCTTGCATCAATTTTGACCAAATTGTTTTTGTTTTTTATTTCCTATCATTCTAGGTAAACACACTAACATATTTGATTTTTTTTTTCCTTCTGAAATAAGTTCCTCTGAAAGTTTCTTGGGGAGAAAGTGTTTTACAATTTGATACAATTGTGAATAAAAGAAAATGGGGATGTCTTTAATCTGAATAAAGCTACAGTTAACTTATTTGAAGGGTTATTTTAACTTAGACGTTCCTATGGTATTGTGAGTTTAGATATTCTATAATTTATTCCCTGCTTCTGCCTCTTAAATCAATGTGAAACTTGAAAATTCCTTTCTTCAGTTAATTGAAGGTATTAAGAATTACAGACCCTGGGAGAAACCTTCGAGGTGCTGCACCGTTATTTGAGGATTCTGTTAGGCACGGTCAGAAAAAGAACTATCACTTTGCTTTTCTCTTAGAAAGTGAGATACAGTGATTCACACAGAGGGTAAGAAACCTAAACTTTTGCTCTTCACTGTCGTAATAGCATATCAACAAAAAGGAATATAACATGCTCTCATCCATAATTAAACTTCAGTTCTCTCCTTTGCTTCATGGTCAAAAAAGGTATTATTGTAACATTCTTTCTCTTCCTCCTGTTTTGAGTAACCATGTTATAGCACAGAGTATGTTGAGTTGGAAGGGACCTGCAAGGATCATGAAGTCCAGCCCTCAGCCCTGCACAGGACCATCCCCAACAGTCACACCATGGGCCTGAGAGTATCATCCCAACACTTCTTGAGCTCTGTCAGCCTTGGGGCTGTGCCCGCTGCCCTGGGGAGCCTGTTCAGTGCCCACCACCCTCTGGGTGATGAACCTGTTTCTAATATCCAACCCAAACCTTCCCTGGCACAACTTCAGGCCATTCCCTGGGGTCCTGTCCCTGATCCCCACAGAGCAGAGATCAGTGCCTGCTCCTCCTCTTCCCCTCCCAAGGAAGTTGTAACTGCACTGAGGTCTCCCCTCCCTCTCCTCCAGCTGAACAGACCAAATTGTCCTCAGCTGCTCCTCACGCAGCTTCCTCTGAAGGCCCTTCACCATCTTCGTTGCCCTCCTTTGGGTGCTCTCGAGCAGCTTAATAAACCAGCTCACAGGTGCGTTCTGTGCGTTACAAAATACCAAGATTTGAATCTCGTAAAGAGTTATTTCCCCTTTCCCCTTCTTATTGCAAACTCATCTTTTTAGTGGAAACACTGAGCTTTGCAGTAAAGAAAATAATAATTGCATGGTGGGGGGGGAAGATAAGGTAGTTTGAGCTGTGTGTGTGTGCTTCCAAAAGATAAAAAAAGGGGGAGAGGCTGTATCCCGTGCGCTTTTAGCAATGTTGGGAAGAGCTGTCGGTGTGGGAAGTTTCCCCGGGATGCGGCACTGCGGGCAGCGGCCGGCAGGGGGCGCGCGTGGAGCGGCGCATCCCTCGGGAAACGGCCCTTCCCGGCCCGCTCCGGCCACGGCAGCGTGGTGTAACAACCGCGGGATTATAGATCCCTGAAATCCATCGATTACGCTTAAGAATTGCCACAGTTACTGCCTTTCGTAGATAAAAGGGAAGAAATAACCATCCCTTAAGCAGGCTGGGGAGGTGTCATGTGGGAGAGAGCTTAACTCTGTGACAGCTTTTCCAACTTTCCATCGTGAAATCCATCATGAAATACAAATTACTTTGAAGCTGTTCCATCAGTTTACCGTTGTCAGCATTTGAATGTAACTATTAAACAATAGAACTTTGCAAATAATATCTAAAATAGTCATATGTTATTTCACGTCAGGTTTATTATGTGGAAACAGTGATATAAATAATTGAAATATTTTCAGAGGACAGGCTTTTATTTCTAAGAATTCAAAGAATCATCTCTGAAAGTCTTAATCATGTAATCCTGGAAAAAGGCACACGGAATAACTCTTTTTCTCGAGGAAGGCTTGCAGCTGCCCTTTGTTTGGGGTATGGGTTGGGGTGGGTGGTGATAATGTTTGGTTTGGGTGGGTTTTCACTTTTTTGTCCATTAAACCACAGGGATTAGCTAGAATTGTGGAACAAATTGCAACTCTATGCATTGTGTATATATTCACCTATAAATACATGTATTTCTCCTGTTCCTTCTGTGTGTGGGAGTTATATCTTGAGCCCTGTGTTTGGGAAATACAGTAAATCAGTGGGAATGCTTAAACCTGTGGTTCTCTAAGGCCAGTTTCATGAAGATGTCAGGGGACTGACAAGTAACCACAAAAACACTCGTGACCCGCTCATGCAAACTGCTCCTTTATGTTAGTTTATCAAAGGCTGGCACGGATGCCTCCTCTCGATTCACTGTAGTTTCCTTCCAGTCATCGACTTACAAGTATCTGTGCTTCTAGAACTGTGAGAATTTTAGCTACTGTACAGAATTAAAACTGCTCGTATACTTACTATAGGAAGTTCCTGACATCGTATCTATGTGAGGATGGTCTGAACAGAGGTACAAGGTAACTTTGTTATGACATTAGTTGTAAGTAAGTAATTAGTATATATTTATATATGAAACTTGATTCTTGATTGGTCAGAATCATTACAAGTAAAGTCAACTTTTTTCTGCCTTGGCAAGTTCTACACAGCATTGTAATTCCAGGGAAGATAAGTCATGATTAGTACTGGAGGTTTTTGGATTGATGTCTAGATTTTTATTTCCTTCTGAAATATCAATTGAATGATGCATCTGGTAGAGCAAAATGTCCTGCTTGTGCTGGGTCATCAAATAAGTGGCTTCCAGGTGAAACATTCAACGTGGTGACATAATAGATTAGTATAAACAGGGTCAATACTTAACAACTTCTTTGAGGATGACAACATTAAGTGTTAATAGTTAACCTTATTTGTGAACATATTTTTTATTAAATGAAAAAACATTATATTTTTGCAAAACAGGCCCAATACTTACTGGTTTTATTGTCTGTAGTCTCAAGACCAGTTGGTTAATCTTGCTACAACCCATATTTATTTCTGTTACAAGTGTGTATCTATGGTGGGTGGCCCTGCCTGATTAAGCTGCCTGTTTTTTCCTTTTTTAATCCTTACACGACCAGCACTGTTGATTTTGAGAGGCATTATTGGTAAATCTCGTGTAGTTATGACTGTATCACCAAGTATTGATATCAGTGGAATATTTCCTATGGTGTAATAAAAGTTTTGTACAATATTGTACAATAAAAGTTGTATACTTTGGCATGCAATATGGCAGATATAAAGAATCAGTTTGTTTCAGTTTAGGCACAATATTAAGTAATTGCTGCAGGCTAATATCTACAATAAGATTTGAATAAGAAAGCATTCATTCATCTGGCTCTTAACTATAAATCTAATTAATGGAGTATTTCTGGGTTGCATTCATTTCAACAGGACATAATAAATACAATAGTCCATAATTATTTTTATAATGATATACAAAAACCCTAAAGTATTAATTTTAGAGAACTTCTCAACTGATAAACTGTATGTAAAGCATTGCATCCAAGATGACATTACTAATAATAATACAAGGACTGAACAAAGTGAAAACTACAACCAGTAAGTTTTAATTATTACTAGAAATTGCTAAACACTCCTAAGTGCTGCCTTTATTCAAGGTATCCTTAATATGTTTCTTAAGTTAATGACCAAATTACAAGCTTCTCTGTTACAAATGTGTCAGCTATTACCAGAGTGTCCAAAGTTTGGGATTTTTTTATTTTTATGCAGGAAAAATACATAATTTAATATTTTTTATGGCATTCCAGTCACTCTGTCTCCCAAGATTAAAGAGGATAATACCATACCCGTGGTTTTATGCCTGTACATGTGTTTTGTGAAAGATTTACACTTGGGCTATGTATATACTTTGTAGAATGGTTTTATACCATTCTGGATGCATTTTTGTAGTTCTTCATGTTTTCATGTGTTAGTTTTAAATATCAATACATCCAAGGCCTTAAACACACTGTTAAACCTGCTAACACTTGAAAAAAACACCCGTTGTGTTCTGCACAGGATAATTTACTCACTGCATGCTCAATAATAGTCCATTCTGCTATTTGAATTGCAGTAAACAAATGACTGAGTCCTATTGTCAAGGTATTAATTGGGAACATGCAAAGTGCTTTTCACTGAAAGTGAGTGCTATGTTTCCTGTTATCTGGAGCACCCTTGAAGCATCATGGAATGACAGTAGTTAAGAAGCTGTTTAGCAGATTCATTAGCAAAAACGATCAGCTGTTGATGAAAGCGCTGCTGAAAGAAACAGCTAAACAGTTGTTTCTCTGGGTCGTGTCAGACTGATAAATAAAAGGTTAGGCTGAAACATGGCCCTGCCAAGCGAGAGATACTATCTCCCACTGTTACCCTTGCGGCCACTGGTGCACCTGCCAGCTCTCACGACGCACTGCATGTGCCGTGTCTGTGAGCAAGGTTTCTCAGTCAGCCCATTTGCCTGGATCTGGGAAGCACAGGGGCTGCCTTTCCACGCAGGAGGGCTGTGCCTATTGCGGGGAATGCTGCATTCGGAAGCAGTGGCAGGAGAAAGCAGCAGTGGGTGAAGTTCCCAGCACATAAAACACCAGGATGATTACTGTTCTCCCGCGTTGATGTTGTTTTTGAACGGGAGCAGGACGCTGACTCCTGCCCTGCTTTTGTAGAGGAGAAATAAAACTGAGCTGCGGAATGAATTAGTAGCTAACACCGTGATTACTCTTAGCTGTTAGCACAAGTTGTAGGAGCTGGGGGTGGACGAAAATGGGAGAGGGAGGATAAAACCCCCCACTTAACGCTGCCTAGGGAATACCGTGGAATTTGGAGCAGATACCGTTGCGGACTAGCAGCATGCCTGACTGCACTTGAGTGCAATCACGGAGCAGCAGCCTCATGTTGTATCGTACCGTTTCCAAGGCTGGAGGAAGAACAACAAAATAGTAATGGTTTTGTGTACAGTGTTTCTGCATAAATGGAAAATAATATAAAGATGGTGGTATGTAATTTGTATTTTATTTTTAAGAAGATTTTAATCCAGGTATGTATGCTTTTTGTATTTTTGTGCCTAGTCTACATACAGTTTTCTGTTTCCTTTGTTTCCTTCTCGTATTTTCATTCTGAATGTACCTCCCACTGTTCTTGCTAATGCAATGCATTGATTTGTAACTGATTTGCTTTCTAATGCTTTAATGTTAATGAAACTGTCTGGGCTTCTGGAATTAACACTTCATTAAAAAGTGGAGGGGGGTTATTTTGTAAGGTACCAACTTCACAATATAAGTTGAGTAAGATAGTGTGGTGTTTGATTTCTCAATGAGTTAGAACATTTTAATTGCTATAAAAAGATAAATAAATTAGTTATGAATACACGGTGAAAGTATAGTATGTTTTGCTTATATATGTCAGTACTTTTTTCTGAATTTGTGGCAGGATTAGTAAAAAATTGAGTTTTATGGATGCTTATGTATTTCTGGGTCTTGATTAATCAAGATGAAAACCCTGCAGCTTTCTTTTGAAGAGGCAGCTTGCTTAGACTACATACTTGATTCTGTTCCACAGCTAAATCTGTGTCTTAGAATACCCTCTGTCATGTACCTCCCCCAAGCCACAACCTAAAAAACCACCACAGATATTTAATACTTCTTGTCCATCCGTTTAGGTTCTGGAAGATATCACCAGTATTTTGCCTTCTGCGATTTCAGAGGCCAAGTAACAGTAGCTGAAACTAATTTCTTACTGTGAGATTGAGGGTTTATTTTGCTTTAAGAGAAAGAATTATGCAGATATAAATATCTGACTGTATTCATTAATCCCTAACTTTCTTTAGTCACCTGGTTCCTTTTGCATTTTTTATCTTATTAAGAATATTTTCTTTCAGGTGACTACAGATTATATGTAATACGTTAAATAGAACATAATGCTATGTGCCCTTAAACTAAGGACACTAATAGTTATCTTATAACATGCAGTAGAATGTATTAAACCCACTTAGGTAATGCTTATTTGATTGTTCTTCAGTCCTGAAATGTCTAACAGCATTCTGTTGCATTTCAAATTCGAATGCAACCCAGTTTTAAGAAAGTTGATTTTTTTTTTAATAACATGTTGATCCAAAAAGGGTTAATATCAGTTCTAGCATCTTAATACTGGTCTTAACTCTTGGCTGACAGGAACTCTTACGCTTTAAAAACATTCACTGGGGTAACATTAATTGCTTTCTGAAGTAGAAATAAACTCTGTCCATAAAGTTGCAGTTATTTTTCACAGAAAAGGTGATAAGATGCTTGTTTCCAGATCGCAGCTGTTGATGATTATATAAAATACTTGCCTTTATTTATTGTAATATGCAACTATGATTTGACAATTGAAAATGGAAGGTTACTTGACACATTTGAATGTTCTGAAAATCAGTGGTAAATCTTACCCTCTAAATCAACATACTAAGAAAAGCATTGAGAGAATACTGTAAAGTTGAAAAGCACTAACAGGCAAAAGTAGAATTTACGGTTAAAAGATGTTTTGTTCATCATACATTATTTTTGTAAAGTCTATAATGATAGAAATTATGGTTGGCTATCATCTCAAAGACCTTTCCTACAGAAAGAAGCCCTGATATATTTCTTTCAGTGGAATGCACATGACTTGGAGAGTTGTATAAAGGTCTTCAGTCACTATCTGTTTGCTTGATGCTGTAGTGATGTCAGCAGAACATTATCATAATGACTATATATTGCTGTGAAAACACTTAGGAAACCTAAGGTGAAGTACTGGGATTCCAGGTTGTTACTCAGGAGGAAAAGACTGATAGCTCAGAATATCTCACAATTTATTAAAGCATCAACAAGGACTGAAAATTCCAAGTGTTCTTTTAACTGTAGCGTTGTGAGAATCTAGGAAGAGTGAAGCAGTATAGCAGCTTCTGCCTTTTGAGACCATTACAGCTCTGAAGCATAAAAATTCTTTGGCACCCAAGAAGGTTCTTATGCAGGTTTTGTTTTTCTCACTTGTGTTGTTCACTTTGGTTGATAGCTCCAAAGCACAGGGTCTTACTTTCAGCTGTAAATCTAAGTATCACTCACTATATTGCAGCAAAGAAAGCAGAGACTTTTTTTCTTACAGAGGTTTTGCAGCAAATTTAGAATTGTGTTTATTATCTACCATCCTTATCAATGAGAGTCCTTTCACGTGTTTAACAAGCATGGCTTTTATCTGTGTGTGCCTACTCATCCTAGTGTATGTTGTTGTCAAGAGTACTTGTGGTGCTTTATGCTTGTGACATTCTTCAAATTCAATGATTGTTACCATTTCTCAAATGAAAGGCCTCTTTATAAAAGCTGCCTGTTTCATAATTTTACATTCTAAAAATGTAATGTAATTATTAGTTTATTAGAGTTCAGAAAACACACGGGATGCAATCTAGAGGGCTACAAGTAACATTTTGCCCATATAAAGTTGTTCTCTTAATCTAAACATTTCGCTGGGAATTTCTGTAAGTATTTAAAAAAAAAATCTCCGCAAAACTCCAAGGAAACAAAAAAAATCAAAGCTGCCGAGTGGTGTAGTGTACACATGGTCACAGACCTCCTGGCAACTCTGTCCAAGAGGGATCTAATTCAGGGCAGTGTGTTGCCCGTTCTAAGGCTCAGGCCAGTGCAGTTAGAGGATTAAAAATCTATACGGGAAAGAAAATTCAAGGATTTTTTTGTTCTAAATTATTTTTTGGCATGGAATTATTATCAATACCCGTTCAGATTGCTGAAAAGTTTTGAATGTTATTATTAAAAGAAACTTTGGATATACTCAGTATAGTGCAAACATTCTCTACATGTGTATTATGCTTCAGTGTAAATTTAGTCACTCGCCTTCTCAATGTATAATGCCTAAAAAAACTCTCCTTATTAAAATAGAGACAAAATTAAGGATAGAACTGAGGTTTTGTCAGTTGTATACTGATGCTTTCTATCTTTTAAAGGGCATTAGGTAGGTTCTGATGATTCTGTACTCTGTATATTCTGTGCTGTATAACTCTTGTTTATTTGTGGTAATCTGACATAATAGTAATAGTCTAACTCAGAAGCTGACATGTCTGGTACCAACTTAGTAATAATCCCCATATTGTCAGCAAATAATTTTCCCTTCCAATATTTTCCATTCCTTTTGTAGGCTGCATTTAAATAGGAATGAACTATTAGGTGGAATTATCTCAATTTTAGTGGGTTTTGAAGTAAGAGTATTGGCTAAAAGTAAGTTTATGTGGGACAGCACACATTATATATTCAGCTGTAAGAGGGGGAAAACGTCACTATTGCCCCCTTCTTTATACACTAGAGTGTTTTTTGCCCTCTTTTTTTAATTGAAAAAGTTGAGGAAACAATTAGAAACATTAAAGAGAAAAAGGTTACTACATTTAACACTAAAGAAATAGTGCTCTAAATGTCTTCAACAATTTCATTAATAGTTCATAAATAATTGAATGACAACTTTAGCCTCACAGCGGCTGCAACAAAATATTTCTTGGAGAAAAATGTAAATATTACAGATACAAAGGTGTGGAGAATAGTGTAACTAAAAAAGTAATTATGCAAATTATTGCAAAATAGTGATGGGGAGGGGGGGGGAGTCAGCTCATGTCTGTCTTCAACAGTAATTGAAAAAACCACCATCTTATACTGTAAAAAAATTCCTCTGTTTTCCCACGTGGTCATAGCATTGAAGATGGCTTTTCTTTCTGGAATAATTACTCATTTTAGCTAGCTAGGAATTTACATTTTCTGCTCAGCTCTCCTGAAGACAATGTGCTTCCATATATTACAAAGTAGTTTAATTGCAGGTAACTGAGTTCATTCACTAATGCACAAAGTTCTGTTTGTGATTTCTGTTTCTGACTGTTCTAAATCATAATGAGTGAAAGTGAGTTTTAAACCTGTGCTGCTGAAATCTGTGATCCTTACAATCAATTAAGTTGCATGCTGAAAGAACAGGTATGTTACAGCTATGAGTGACCAGTCTTGCTGCATAACTCCTGAAAATTTATGTGGATTCTATCTTGTGCCTGATGAATATACATGCAAGCTCTTCAGCAGTAGGTCTTGTGGGCTAAAGCATTGGCAGCTTGTAGGCTCCTTAGGCTGGGGTTTGAAAAAACAGCTTGGTGGTTAGTTGTATTTGTAGCATTCTCTGTAAAGAGAGGTTTAAAGGTGATCAGATACATTAATAGCAGGATTCATAAAGAAATAACACCAGATAAATAAGCAGATACAGTGAACATTCCAAATCATTTTGATGAGAAATAGGAATAGCTTTCTAGCCAAAAGGAGACACTGCTGATAACACTCCATGCTCTTGTGTGAATGTTGGAGGGGCTAATCCAGCAGGGCAAAGGTCTGCTGGTGAAAACCTGAGGAATTCTTGGAACAGAGAGTAATTACCCAAAAGAGAAAGCAGGACTACTCCATTGTTATTGCCCCTACCTTTGCCAGGGTCTGCAGACAGGCCATCCATGTAGCATGTGCCACCTTGCCTTGAAAGACTCACCAATAGTGCACATTAAAAGTGTCAGTATTTAAGGTTATGAGGAGAATTTAAGAAAAATGTAAAGGAGCAGATAATTGTTCTAATTTAAGTTCTGAATTAGGTCATCTGAGATGATTGTCAGTATAATGGTACTGTTATAGTAAATTAATGAAGCTTTCTGGAGTATATACCTTGTTTAAAGGAAAGTAGCAAAGGTTTTACCCAAGAGACGTGCACTGAGGGCAAGCACAATTATGTCAAGATAACCTTATTCCTAGGCAACCTTAAGACTAGTAAGGTACCATACTTAATAAATCTGTGCACCTGAATTCTGTTATTGATTCCTTGTGTTCCTGAGCGTAAGAGGACTCTCTTATTTCTGTGAAGCATTTTGCACATCAAAAAAAGATGTTGCTATCTGCAGAGAGTAGTGACCATTTTGGCAGTAATACAGAGTGGTATTGCTGCAGAAAAAGACTTCCTGGGTTTGTTTTGTTTTCCCCTACTGTCTCGGTGTTGTGAACTTCAACTTTCGTGTGACATTTTATAGAGGGAGACTGCCCTTGAGTCTCATCTCCTTCCCTGTCCCCTTCAAGTACTCACAGGCCGCTTGCAGTTGATTAACAGTGCAAAGGCTTAGCAAGGCTGTGGTTCTGACTGGTTCTTGGTTTTTTTTAAGGGGACAGTCTGCATCCCCAAAGTTACCTCTGAATGAGAGAACTGCTGCTCTACAGCTTTATTTACTGGGGTCTGAACAGAAGCTCGGCAGTGATCTAACTATTCTATTTAAATACTGAAATTGTGTTTTTAAGATGATTTAATTTTCCTTATAAGAATAAAGGGCTGGATTTGCTAAAATAATTTTTAAAAATTGGAATCTGTGAGGGTCTGGTGCTCAGATATGTAACTAGAATATGCTGCTTGCATTGTTTAAAAAGCTGTAATTTTTAACCCAGCCCACTCCACCCCCTTTCTACCTGACACTAGAGTTTTAGACTTGGAAAAGAATCTTTTATAAGTAATGCTTCCAACTGGTATATTTATTTTGACTATGCTTTGTTGTCAACTGTATCCAAATTACCTTTTCACCATTGTGTTGATTGGCAAATGTCTGTTTGCAGACTTTCTATGGGTAAAAAGTTGATGGAAGTGCCATTGTGTCCTTTCTTTATAGAAGGAACCCATTAACAGTTTATTTTAGTTCTAATCTGACAATTCATAACACTTTCCAGTTTCCTGCTCTATAACCATCTAGCATAAAGTCCATACATAATCACAGTAGCATTTCAACTTGATTCCTTAGCTTAGAATGGGTTAATTCAATGGTGTTCAACTTTATCATACAAATTGTTTTAATTCAATAAACAAGGAAAGTAAAAATTCTAAAAATGATGGCTTATTGGGAGAGCTGAATAAAACCAGAAAATCTCTGAATGACAGTTTGCAGATCATTCAAACAATTGACTTAGTCCTATGTGCTTCTTAAAAGACTGTTCTTTATTTTCTAGAGTCTTAACCTACACTGATCTAAAATGTTAAGAACAACCCATGTAAATCTTTCCAGAAAGAAATGGATGAGACCTATAATGACTCAAACTTGATTCCATGTGTAGATATACAGTTTTAGAAAATGAGTTTTTGACGGAGCAATGGTAGGCTGTAAACTGATTAACAGATCATATGACTAATACAGCTGAGATGGAATAGAACTCGCATGAGAGAACATAAATCTGCTCTATTTAGCAGATCTCCCCGTGTTTGTAAAAGTACAGCCTTTAATTTACTATGGCATTGTCAGAAACTGGGTTTCTGACAAATTGAGTGCTGAACATGTAGCTACTTGTAATACTTTCAATCATCTCTGATAAAAGGCATAGGTTAGACAGTAGGTAAAACATGTATGTATACCTGACTGGCTATGAAATCAAGATTATTCTACAGAGAAGCATTAGGGCTTATTTAAAATTAATGGAAATATTCCAGATTCCAATGATAACTTCATTATTTCTTGATGTTTTTAGGCTGAGACAGGAAACAAGCCTTCTAGCTTGTTTATTCATTCTCGTTTTGAAGTCATTTGAAGAATGTCCAAGTCATCCAAGTGAAGTTTATGTAAGAAGGCATTTAAAAGTCTATGTCAGTGTGGGCATAGGAGACAGGCAGTCACACTTAAATCCTATTCAATAAATGGTTACAAACATTCCGTGTAAGAGCTGAATGATTAACAAGTGTTTCTACATCTAGAAACGTGCCTTTGACATTGAGAAGTGTCCCAGGATGGTTCCTTTTGCTATTAATAACATGTAAAAACCAGGCAGCCTTGGCTGTAGAGAAAGCTTTGCAATATTCAGAGAGATGCCATTTGCACTCCCTGTAAATTGCATGCAGTCTCATTGAGCACTCCTTTGCTTCCAAACATTGCTTGCTCTTAATTCACTCTTAACACTCTGACTTCAGGCATAAGCCTACAAGAAAAAGAAGTGGCAAGAGCTATGCTGATGATATGCTATAATTGTGACTCATGTCCAAAAGATATTTCACCTTTTTATAAAATAATAGGTAGCAACTTTGGAAAGGATGAAGAATGTTGTTTATTCTTGTTCTGCTTGCTCTTAGTCTGCATTCCAATTTTGTTGTAACTGGAAAAGAAATAAGTCTGTTTACATCCTCTGTTCCAGGATTCCAGAAGCCAACCAGGCTTTCAGCAGCTCTCCCCGTGCTTTCTGCAGCACAGTGCATTTTGCTGCTGCAGTGGGAATCGGGGTTAGTGTTTATTATTGACCACTGCATGAGTTTAATAGTAAGGTCAGTAAAGACAAACCATGTTATGCAAAGACCAGATTTTGAGGTGTGTGAGGGGACCATAATTTTTCATACAGTGCCATGCTGTTTGCAGACAAGAAGGACAGTTTGTATTCTTTACTCCTCTGAAGACACCACAGAGCGATTTTTAACCCTTCATGTACCACGTATCTAAATAATATTCTGCCAAAGAATTTTTAGCTGCTTTAGAAACCAAAATGATCATTTTAAGAACTTCTTTGTTGCATTTTTCTGAGCTATTTGTCTTGTTTTTTATTCCACAGCTATGAAACTAGGAGGTGAACGATATCCTGTACAAAAAAGTACATTTACATGTTTAAAATATATTGACCACATTTCTATAGAATACAAGCTTTTGTTTTATGGAATAGAAGCTTCCAGATACCTCATGAAATCTTTTCTTAGTCTTCTTTTAGATCAAATAGCTTTCCTATTGTAATGGTACCTGTTCCTGTCCTGCAACTTTTAAATCTCATCTATATGGGATTTTGTATAGATTTGATGTTTTCTTTCTGTGACCAGAACAATGTTAAATTTAATAACTGGGTTGAGAACGTCCATCAGTTGCCATTATGATTTTCTACTATTTTCTGTGCTTTTTTTTTTTTACATCTTAAAGAAAGGAAACAAAGAAGATATGCCTACTTTTGAGTCCTGGCTTACCAGACCTTGTTAAAGTCTGATATCAAAAGAAAGCCTCTATTTCCCAAACCATAGTCTGTGCATAATCCAATGTCAAGATAGAACAGTACTTCTTGGATACAATACTCATTTGTTACATCTGAATCCTACCTTGGTCCAAAAGATAAAGCAAGAGAGAACTTTCTACTTATGTTTTACTAGATAGTAACAACTTGTTTCCCTGTCTGGTTTTTTGATCACTGCTGTATATCATATGGATCTAAATTGAAATGTCATTACTCTGAAAGAAAGCAAGAGCATTAATACAGATATTTCTGTTAAAGGCAGAGAATTAAAGTGGAGGAAGAAGCCTGTAAATAAGTATAGCTTATTCATTTATGTTAAAAATATTCTCCTAGAACTCTTTTCAGCTTCAATTATTCATGAAAAAATCTATTCAGACAATTTTGGGGAATCGTCTGTCTTTCCATTGTCACCTAGTTAAAACAACATCAGTATTATTGAATGATAAATTTGCTTGGCAGCCATTGTAACATCATTCCCTCCTTTTTAGACACTTCAAGAAGCCATGAGCAACAGAGGGAGATTTTGCAAGACATACAAAACCCCTTCAGGATTTTGTTTCCAACAAGCAGATGTGTGATTTTTTTTTTTTTTTGTCAAATTATTCCAGAGCAACAGTAGTTTATATGGATATGGTCCCCACTGATGATGACCCTTTTGGAGATACAAATACTTGTCTGGATCAAAAATGGTGTTTTGTGGAAACAACTTGAAATAAATTATGCTCCATGGTTTCTGCCCTCTTAAAGAGCCTGATCTCATCTTACATATATAAGATCCGCAAAGGAATGTTTACAAAGAAATCGGGAAATAGTACAAAAAGGAAAGAGAGTTGTCAGAGCAAAAAGGAACAAGACTTTACTCAGATTGGACATACAAAGAATCCAAAATTTTCTAATACTTTAAAAAGCACCGTTAAAAAGATCACCAAGTGTCCATCTGCTCGCAACTTATCAACTGAAGAAGAGGAGAGCAATAGAGAATTTTCCCTTTCGCCAACATTCAGTTACAGAGTTGCTATTGCCAATGGACTGCAAAGGCACGTTTTGGTAGCACACACTAATAATGAAGATATAGTTCAAGATCTGTCTTCAAATGATAGCTCTTGTTCTGACTCTTTAAGTGAAATAAAAGGCAATAGCAAGAGGAACGAATACTCATCACACACAATGCCTGTGAGACGCAACAGGAAAAGCTTGAGCAGCCTCGCACCGTCCGACGGAAGTTCAGATGGAGAACGCACTTTGCACACCCTGAAACTGGGAGCTTTACGAAAACTAAGGAAATGGAAAAAGAGCCAAGAATGTGTCTCATCGGACTCAGAACTAAGTACATGGAAGAAAACATGGGGATTAAGAAGTAAATCTCTGGACAGAGCTGGGCGTCACCAGAAATCAAATACTCTTGAGCCTGGCTTTAGTTCGACAGGTTGTATTAGTCAAACCCACGATGTTATGGAAATGATCTTTAAAGAGCTTCAGGGAATAAGTCAAATTGAAACAGAACTCTCTGAATTAAGAGGGCATGTTAATGCTCTGAAACAATCAATTGATGAAATTTCCAGTAGCGTGGAAGTTGTACAAAATGAAATTGAACAATTGCGAACTGGATTTGTGCAGTCCAGAAGAGAAACTCGGGACATACATGACTACATTAAGCAGATTGGCCATCCAGGAAACAAAGCAAGTCTTAGGTTTCTAAACGTGCCTGAAGAGAGACTTGAAAAAACTGAAAGCATAGTTTACAAAATATTAATAGATAAAATGGGATTCTCAGAGGCACAAAGCACTATTAAAATTGAGTTTGCCCAAAGACTGGGGCAACAGAGAGACTGTCCAAATGCAAAACCAAGACCCATTCTTGTTTACTTTGAGTCATCACAACAGAGAGATTTGATTTTAAAAAAGTCTTATAAACTTAAGGGAACTGGCATTGGAATTTCTACAGATATATTTTCCCATGACATAAAAGACAAAAAAGAAAGAGGACTGTCTTCTTCTCAGACATATGAAAGTATGGATATGAAACTTCTAACTGTGGAGACAAAATCTAAAATGCATGACTGGGAGTCACCTGACAGTGATAAAGACTTGGAATCAGATATAAATAAGAACAGTTATGCAAAGATATCTAAATCAGTATATCAAATAAAAACAAGCACTACAAAGGGGATTATTGAGTCCCCAAACACTAAAGACCTTAATAGAACTGCTGACAACGGCACCTTTTCAAACAGAAGTTATGGCAATCAGTCACCAGAATTTGACAATCTGGAGAAACAATCAAAGGCCTATTATTCAGACATGACTCCTTTGTGGCATTTACAGAATGACTTTGCAACACCGAAGCTTAGCCGTTCAGAGTCAGACTTCTCAAAATTGTGTCAGTCTTACTCTGAGGATTTTTCAGAAAACCAGTATTTTAGCAGAACAAATGGCAGTTCACTGTTGTCTTCCTCTGATCGAGAACTTTGGCAACGAAGGCAAGATGATTCTACAAACTGGTATGGCAGTTCCCAGGAACAGACTTTTGTCCAAGACATGCAACAGGATGCAGAGCAAAATGAAGTGGAAAACATAGAAACTGTTGATAGTGGAGTAAGCAATGGAATGATCTGTGCATCTGGAGAGAGAAACCACTATAGTGATACTCAGCTTGCTTTACATGATGATCTTTCCCCATGGAAAGACTGGAATCAGTTGGAACAAGGGGCAGATTTGGGCCTAGACACATCCACACAAGAAGTTTTTGTATATGATATGAGCAGCCCTTCAGATCAACAGACAGATTTTGGAAAGGGCCAAAATTCTGACCTCCAGTATGATACTGAAAGCTATGATTTCACACTAGATGGTACTTCTCCATCATGTCCAGGCCTTGACAGTGAAACACAAAGTCAGTGGACTGGTCAATATGATGATTATCAGGATACAAATTCTATCTCCTCTTATCAGAATCAAAACAGATTGCCTATGATGTACCGAAGTCAGAGTGAACTACCAAGCGATGATTCAGAAGAAACGGCCCCTAAATCGTGGCATAGCCGGTTAAGCATTGACCTTTCTGATAAGGCTTTCAGCTTTCCTAAATTTGGATCTACACTTCAACGTGCTAAGTCAGCTTTAGAAGTAGTCTGGAACAAAAGTACTCAAAGTTTAAGTGGATATGAAGACAGTGGATCGTCTTTTATGGGGAGATTTAGAACTTTATCTCAATCTACTGCAAACGAATCAAGTACAACACTCGATTCTGATGTTTATGCTGAGCCTTACTGCTACAAAGCAGAATATGAGGAAGACTTAATTGAACCATCTGGTGAGAATGAAACAGATTATGTAGAAGTCATGGAACAAGTGCTTGCTAAACTAGAAAACAGAACTAATAGTAGTGAAACCAGTGAGCAAGTCCAAGAATATGAACTGGAGCAGTCTTTGTATGAAACTCCATATGCAATGCTGCCAGAGGAGCAGTATGACACTCAGTTTGACAGTGTGATCAGTGAAGAGATATTGGAAGTTGAAAGTGATGTGGTTCCTGAGGTAGAAATCAGAGAAGATGAAAACCAGAATGTCCCAGAGACAGTTACTGAAATTCCAAAGAAGAAAAGAATACGACCATCGTTCAAAGAAGCTGCTTTAAAAGCATACAAGAAACAAATGAGTGATTTGGAAGAGAAGATCCTTGCTGGAGGTAATAGTATTTTAATACTTTTTTAAGAAAACGTTGTTCTCACTAAATATGGACGTTAACTTTTGTATAATACCTAATCCTGCTTCCACTGAATTTGGTGGCAAAAATTATGCTTCTGTCTCATTTTATTTATAAAATAAATAATGAAATAGGTGAAATAGTTCTATAGAAGTCAAAAGGCTAAAATTTCACAAATTTGTTTTGAAGGAGTTTTCTGAATATGTTTAGTCAAACATGTTTGCAGGTAATTGTAGTGCTTTGAATTTCAGTAATTTGAAAATTAAATTTCACAAGATTCAAATCTTAAAAAAAAGAACTAAATGGTACAGTATTCTTACACTGTTCTTGGTATTCTTATAGCTTTATAAATGTATTCAAAGGAACAATTCAGAGTGTTCAGATATTACCGTGCTTTCTTTAGCAGTTTTGAAGGCATTGTTGGTTCTATATTCATCCTGGTGAACACTGTTCTCCATCCTCTGGGCAACCTTGTTAGGTACTTACGACAGTGAAAGTGTAAATTGATTTCATGTTTGTCCTTATTTTAATTTTGTCCTTATTTTTACTCCCAGGAAGCAGTCAGAATGACAGCAGTCATTCTCCAAAACTGGGAGAGAGAAGGGTGCAGAGGAAAGACAAAGGGTTGTCAATTGTAGCATTCGTGTCTGAAGAGTAAAGAACTTAACTCACAGAGGGTGTTGACACAGATTTATTCATGATTTTTATTTTGTGTATTATCAGACTTCAAACCAGACAGCTATATATATATAACTTTAATACCTCTAATAATACACAAATCTGGTGATTTTCAATATTAGCATACACTGTAATGTTAATGTAATAATATTGCATGTGCATTTAATTAGGAGCATAATAATTACTGTAGCTGGTCAGATGGTAATTGTCACCTTGACTGAATCTTTGCTTTCTTATCTGCCTTGGTAAAGTAATTATCCCATACATTCATTTTGAAGATGAAAAATTGTGCCTTTAGCCAGAGATTTTATTTCGTAGTAACAAGCATCCAAAGCGTGAGCTACTGTAGGGCTTCTTTGGTACGTGAACAACTACATTTACAATAAACATACAGTCAACTTGAAAGTATGTTACACAAGCATCTCAATATTGGTAATGGTAGTTTGCTTTAAAGTCTACTGCTATATTCAAATAACGACACTAGATTGTATAATTATATTTTGCAGGTGTTTTTCTGCAGTAGTGTGTTAGACACTAGGTAGTTTATATATGAAGAAATAACTATCAGTAATTAGTATTTTCAATACTTTTTCCTGATTTTTATGAGGCATGGGAGAGGGGAATCACAGTCCCTTTACCTAGTCATTGCGAACAATAAGGTCTAAGGTCATAATTGAAGAAAGCACACAACAAAAATATCTGAAATACTGAAACTCAGATTGGTTCCACTATCTAAACTCTATGCATTTGTATTAGAAAATAAGGACTAACTTTGATGTTACATCTCATGCAATCATTTCTACAAATTAAATTTTTCTTTTAACCCAGCAGGTGAGAGTCTTTCAGTCTCAAATTTTTTTTCTTCTGAATTCTGAAGCATTTCTTATATTTAAGGAGAATCCATTTGACACCAAGGCCTGGTTATGAAAATGTTTTATTGGGTATGGTCTATGGGCAAAGTGTGCCTGCATGGTTATGTCATACTACCTCTATTTTTGTTTCCACGAATACAATAATACAAATTCTTATAAAGGAGAAAGGGAATACAGCAAGTGGCTAAGGAGAATTTACAGATGGACTGGTACAGCACACAGCTTCTCAGCTCAAGAGTGTATCTTGAGGTCCTCAAGCATATCTGGCAACACTTATTAACAAAAAAGTCTTTCATGTTTTTATATCTAGTGGATGAATATGATATTTTTACATTTATGTCTGCAGAATATTTAACAATTGTTCAGAATTTAAAACTTTCAAAATATATTTTCTAGCCAGAGCAGCATACTAGAAGAACGTACTGCCAGAAAACAACTTGTGCTGAGTGGTGTGCAGTGTTATTGGAGCCAAATATTTCCTTGTCTTACCTTCAGCTTACTTTCACTGAGCTGGATGACTGTTATTATAGGCAGTCTATCCACAGATAATGAAATCCAGTAGATTCTCCACTCTTGGAGACAGTCAGAAGCCATCTGGAGGTGGTCCTGTGCATTCTGCTCTAGGTGGCCTCATCTGAGCAGGGTTCTTAGTCAAGGCCTCCAGAGTTCCCTTCCAGCCTCAGTTGTTCTGTGATAAGGAAATGCAGTTTTGAACACTTTGTACGCAGCCTTTGAAGAAGGATGTGTTCCTAATGTCAGTTTGTCCACTAATACAAAATGTATTCATCTTCTGTTTATTACTTGAAGTGCACATTATTATAGGAAAGAACATTTTATAAATCAGTTCATAGAGGAGTTCTAAAAAATTCACAAAATGTGCAGTTTGTGACTTCTGAGTTATCACAACCTGCCCCCTCTACTTTATGTGTGAATTCATGCATGTCCAAATACTTTGTCATTTCAGCAAATAGTAGTTTGACTATAGTAGTTTAAGTATTTAAGCAAATAGTAGTTTGAGGTATTTTATTTTCATTTTATATTTGCAGGAGCAATAATAACTTTAAAGAAAAGTGACTAATAGCCGCTCTAGGGTTTACAAGACTTTTGTGAATGATTGTGGGGTTTTTTTCACTCTTTTACCATGTAACT
>NW_020955310.1:1196861-1201674 GCF_003031625.1 Empidonax traillii
GTAGTTTGACTATAGTAGTTTAAGTATTTAAGCAAATAGTAGTTTGAGGTATTTTATTTTCATTTTATATTTGCAGGAGCAATAATAACTTTAAAGAAAAGTGACTAATAGCCGCTCTAGGGTTTACAAGACTTTTGTGAATGATTGTGGGGTTTTTTTCACTCTTTTACCATGTAACTGATTCGCAGTTGGCTTCCAATTTCTTACTTTTGGATGGAAAAGTACTAGTAAGAAAACAAGTTCTTTGAATTAATCTTCATTGTATAACTAAAACATTATCTATTCTTTAACAAATTGTTTCATCCCTTCACATAGGCAGGGGCAGGTAAACAACCTGGCCAAGCAAGAGTAATAACCTTATAATACAGCAGTGTTAGTTCTCCAGTTTAATACAAAGGAGGGGTTTAGAGTGATGTGATTTTCATTCTAGTAATGCATAAGGTAAGGTCAATGAAGCTTTGGTACATAAATAATTTATTAGTGCACAAGAACCCCATCAGATAGTTCTATTCTCTGTCTCTAGCTGGAGAGAAAAAATACACTGTGGGCTGATTGCTTATGTATTATTTATTACAACATGTTTTTGGAGACATACTGGGGTGACTTAACGTGTTATATGAATGAGAGAAGACGTCAGTGGTACATGAGTAATCCTCGGATTTAAAGTTCCATAAGGATATAGAGACACTGTGATGATGGATGTATAGTAATAGAAGGATTGATGGCTTGAAAAATATCAAAGAAATGCTAGCCAGTGGTTTGTTTCTTTGTATATTGTAATCTAGAATTGCTTACCCTATTTTTCATTGTTCCAGTCCTCACTTGTTTTTTTCTAGCTTTCTTTTTTGCCTAGTATCTTCTTTCATTCCATCCCTATCTTATTAACTTTTCCAGGTGCCTTAGAATAAGCATCATTTTCTCTCCTGGCAAAACTATCACTCTGGGTAAGATTCCAGAGTTGCATGCACTCTTCTGAGTTGCTTTTAATGGTAACTTCATCTCTTTCTATGAAGAGTTTGTGAGCAATACCTTCTTGATCTCATTGAGGAAGATCTTGGTGATCATTTGATATGTCAGATTTTAAAAATCAGACAGATTTTTAAAAGCTTTTGCTCTGAATTTTCAGCCGTGGAGTAACCTGTAGATTGCTTGTGGTGTCAGGATGGGTGAACTCTCCTTGCTCTATACACACACACAGTGACAAGTCAGAGGACAGGGCCCAGTGATTGGAATAGCCTCTTTGGCACTGGGTGAAAGTGTTTCTAGAGTTTTATAGGAAGTATTTGTATTAGTGATGTCTGACTGGAAAACAGGATTAAGAGATGAAATATGAGATCAATAATGTTATCTTGCTAACATCTGAAAACAAAGGAACCAGTAATGTATTACCTCACTACCCTTGTCGTGTGGTCATTTTGTTCTATATTATAAAAAACTGTCAGTAAAATAAGTAAGCCTGTTTCAATGCGTATCTCAAACTCTGTTTATTCAAACTATGTCTGGATTTTTTTAACAAATGTACATTTTCTTATTTTGACACCTTTTATGGCCTTCTTTATAAAACTGTTTGCTAGAACTGCCTGAGTCAGCTGTATGTTCCCAAAGAGTATAGGCTTTAGAAGTCAATCTAATCTTGTCTTGTAGCATTCTAGACTTTTTTATCCTTTATGTCTTATCTCCATCATGTTTGGTTTTAATACAATTGCATAGGTACACATATAGTAACTGATAGCCAGTAGTAACTAATAGTTAATAGTATTGTACCGGTTTTGTCATGTGAATATAAATCTTGGATTTGGACTTGAAAAAATGCCGTGGCCTAGATGAAAATCAATTTATCTGGTATTATTTAGTAAAAAAATCAGTAATTTAATAGCCACTCAGGTGGAAATAGGATAAATAAAACCATTATTTTGGTAATGGAAATTCCATATTTGTTGGTGGTGACTGTAATGGGGAAATAAAAGGCCTGTTACAAATTAAATTGCTTTTATCTGTTAAAGAGTTTTTCTACCCTCAGTCTGCATTAACTGTGTTGGGAAGTGAGTTTTAAGAAAGGATCACTGTTTGTACAAAGAGAAATGGAAAGTAGATGTATATCCCATCTTATTTCTTAATTGCTTGAGGTAACTGTGTTGCCTGATAAAAACCTTTCGAGTTGTGTTTGGGTTTGTGGGGTTTTTTTCTTGAAAATAAAGTTCCTTCTCAGGATATTGGTACAGACTGGGAAAGGGAAGGATGTCTAGACAGATAATAGAATTCTAATTTAGTGTGTAAGGTACTGCAGCAATTAATAAAGATAGAACAAGCATATTTGCATGTATTGTGTCAAAATGAGCTGCTTAATGCTTCACTGACCAGTAGTAACAGCTACTGCCAGTCAGTCTTGTTCATAAGAGAGTATAAAAGAGTCATCTTTTCCCCTTTTCAATCAGTCTGCTTTTGTTATAACAAAAGGAACAGTTTGTCATCTTGTGGTAATTCTTTGAAATCTGTAAGACCCTCCTGTTCTCATTACACCTCATTTCTGTGAGTATTTTGTTGTTAAAAGTTGAATATTAGCTTTAGTTTATACTTAGCCTTTAACATACAATGGTGTTGTGGCGCTATTGAAAGCTTAGGTGTAATTAATTTTAACCTGTCTTGAACTAATACAGCTTTAAGTTGATGTAGTGTTGATGTAGTTTGTATACTTTAGGATTCCTTCACTGTAAACACTCACCAGAAGCCCCCCCCAGGAAGCTTTGAAGCTGAGTTGTGACTACACTTTAAATTTCCTGTAAGTTTAAGATCATCTTATACAAAGTAATGAAGGAAACTTTTTTTTATGTGACCTCTTTGAGATGCTTTTCCTTCACTGAGCCCTGTGGCATTTCTCATCTTTCTAATCTCAGGCCTAGTCTGATGGGGGGGAGGAAAGTTACTGACTGAGCATACTGTAATTAGTCTTTGCATCACTGGGAAAGAATAGCCCAGAGAAAAACACTTAGAGTTAGTAAAAGGTAACTGCACTATCAAACCTCAACCTTTTCTGTTCTGTTTCAAAATACTGGTGCCACAGTATTCAGTGGTATGAGATTTTGTTTTTATTTTCCCACATCTCATTTCTTTATGGTTTGTTTGATTTTTCTTTTTCCCCACCAGGAGTGATGAATTACTTAATTAATATAAGGACTGATTGTGTATTCGGTGTGGCTGATACAGTTCATCTGCAGTGTTTAAGAATAATATATTCATATAATGTATCATCTATAAAGAGCTGGATTTGGGGACATAATACTTTTCAGCAGAAGTTGATTAATCTGTTGCTCTTCTCTTCAGATGTAAATAAAGTAAACAGGCAGATTACAGAGAGTTTTCATCAGTGTAAATTCCCTTCTATGTTGGCATCAGAAGATGATCACAATGGAGCAGATGTAGTGTAAGCAGGCTGAGGAAGAAGTGGTTACCCTTACTGTAGGTGTGTAGTACTGAGGAAACAAGATTTACTGTGAGTTAAGAAGTCTATTTTGGTGCAGTATTGGGAATGATAATGAACTACAGAATTTAATAATCCAGTTTTTTCAACTGTCTTTATTTCCTTTCCCAACATTATGTTTGTGTCCTGCCTTGTGTTGGTAAACAAAATGATGGATGTCTTTAACTCCTTTAACCCCTTTTTTTTTCCCCTTCTTTTTTGTAGGATAGGAAGCTGGGGGTGCGGAGGGGGGAATAAAATACATTTTCAGATGATCTGGGTAGAAACTGGTAAATACAATATATTCTTGCACTCAACCTGCTTAGCTAAAATTCTAGAAAATCCTTTTTCATATATATATGCATATGTGTGTGTGCACTCTAACAATGTTCCCCTAATATTACAGGTTGTAAAATAGTGTTCTAGAGAATTATTAACCACTCCATGAATTCAGTCATGGTAGTGTAGATGAACCAAAGTACATTGGTTTGACTGAGTCTCATATGCTTGTTTCATAACACTCAAGAGTCTCTACAGTTTTTTCCTGCTCCTGGTTTCACTCCAGAGTCAGGCAAAAGTCTTTACACCCTTCCCTTCCTACTTCTCTTCTGTCCTTTGATGGGGAAAAGGGACATCAGAGACTTAAAACAGAAATGGCAGTTTGTTCAGCTTGAGTTTAATAGAATTGTAGAAAAGTTGCTTTAGAAAACTTATGAGAGAAAATGTAATCAGTTAATGATCAAGATGATACATCCATCTCTTTCTTGTTTGTGAAGAAAGAGCGAGCAGTTACCCTCACCAACTACCCTAAAGTAAGGGCTTCATGTAAGGTTGCTCTGTATTAGTTGCTTCTTACATGTTCACTCCATCGAAAGAGGGATTAGAGTAAGGAAAATTATCCTGAGAGTTCTGATCATCATCTTAAAACTTTTGCTATTCAAATAAAGCAAATCCTATTGATGAGAAGTTAGCTTTTCCCCACTGAATAATTTAGTACAATTATTTTTAAAACCTGTTTAATATATCTTTCAGAAAACATAATAGTGTTCTCATGGCTTATTTTACTTTAATTCTGTAGTTACAGCATTCATTCTTATAAAAAAACCTTAGAACATAATACTGACTCTCTTAGGAAACAGGATAGTTACCAAATAGGTTGAATCTCAGTAGTTTAATTTAGCATAGTAACTCCTGCTGAATCAGTGTGCATTACATTAGGGGAACGTGTGTCACAACCACAGTTGTGTAACAGCCTCAGATTCCAGAAAAATTCTATTGCTGCCAGATGCCCTTTTGCTAGAATAGCTATACCTGCTCTTTAATCATTAAAAAAAAACCCAAATAAACCAAACAAGT
>NW_020955310.1:1201895-1204010 GCF_003031625.1 Empidonax traillii
AAAAAAAAAAAAAAAAAAAAAAAAAAAAAAAAAAAAAAAAAAAAAAAAAATAAACCAAACAAGTAAACCCAACGAAAAAAAAAAAAATTAACCCAAATTATACAACCCCTCCACATCCTTAATCAGTAAGGTTTAGCAGAAGTCTGTATTTTGACTGTTTATTAAAAATAAGCAAAACACCAAAACAAAACAACCAAAAAAAACCCAAAACAGACCACCCCAAACATCTTCTGTTCAGAGAATGACTTCTGGTTTTAGGAAAAATAATTAATTGAAACTGCTGGTTTCCTTCATAAAAGAAGAAACTCTCTTCTGCTCTACTCCTTCTGAAAACGAGCCATTTAACACAATTGTCTCTGACTTTAGAACTCATGTAAATTGATAAATATTCATGCCATTTTCCTGCTCTTTTTGTGCTTAAACAAACTTCAATTTGCTAGAACTAAAAGGAAAACTGACCATGAATGTCAGTTCCAAGGGTTTTTTTATAGTGGTTTTACTGTAAAAATGAACACAATACTATGTCACCAAGATTAAAAAATATTTTCTATTTTTATTTCTAAAATATAGAACCATTTTCTTTAGATCATTGTATTTTAGAAGCAGAGATAATGCTGCATCATTTTGTGATGCAGCTTCAGGATAAAAGGAAACTTGTTAAAGCAATTGGCTGAAAAAATATCTAGACATGCATTTAAAAAAGGTAATGACTTGGAAAACACGAATTCATAAATAAGCTCAAATCTTCTTTCGATATACAGGTGAAGTAGAATATTATAACAAAGTGTGAAAATTAGAGATTCTCTGTTTTGCTCCCAGAGGGACATTCTGACTATTTTCTTGGGTCAGGTACCAGATTTATTCCTTATGCACATTTTCCAGGGGATCAGTGGAGCACCTACACAGTTGTCTCTCCCTGGAACTCTAAACAGGAGAAAATATCCAGAACCTTTCCACTTCCTACTGATGCAAAATTATTGTTGAAACTCATGAAACTTTGTTAACCGTGAGGTTTGACTCCTTGATGAGTGGAGAGTATTCTTTAGAATCCGAAAATAAAGACAGGATTGATTTACATGTAACTAATTGCATCAAAAAACACCAATGCATATGAAAAGGCACCTGCACTTTTGTAGTGTTTAGTAAGTACCATTTTTGTAAGAATTTTCGTCTGCACTTAACAGGTATAGAACTCTTAGTCCACTAAAAATGTTACTAATCTTTTTATTAAACCTGTGTAAAGAGAAGGTTTTCCAGGTAGCCCATGGCTGACAGTTGTGCTGCTGATAGAGCCATTTAAAAATGTTTTGATGCAGTGATAAAGAATATGGTGTCTAAAAAGATAAAAGTTAACCAGAAGATACGAAAACACAGAAAATACTGTAATCTGTTTTCAGTAAATAAGTACTATTAAAGAGCCAGCTGCTGACTGACACATCAATAGATTCTCTGAAGCTGCTACTGAAACAGCAGCAAGTGATTTGTCAGTGCTGTCACAGACCCATAAACTGTGCACAGCTCTGGGTATCACCAGTGTAACTGCAGCCTCACCAGAGGAATCCTCGTCCTTCAGCTGCGCATATCCCAAGGTGGAATAAGGAGAGACAGATGTGATAAATGTGTTATTATTGAGTGCAAAATAAACTAGGAGAGAAGAATATTTATAAAATGGATGAGTATAAACTAAAGCAGTTTTTAATCTTATCCTGTAGGTCTTACTGTTTCATTTAGCACAAATGGGATGGAGCTGATTCTTCTCTGCATCCCTAAGGCAAGGAGGATACTGCAAACAGTGGAATTTTCTTTGGGAACTTTGAAAGGCATAGTGGTTGAAATTTTCTTGAAAAAAAAACCCAAAACAAAACATAAAAGGAGATGAGGAGGAAACATGCCTTTTTCTATAAACTATTAAAAAAGATTGAGCAATTCAGAAGGATTTATACATGTCCTGTGAAGCAGAAGAAGTCCAACAGAACCAAAATTTGTGCTTTGAATTCCAGTGTACCAGTCTATAGCTCTTAACATCTGTGTCTCTCATTCATGTTTATGCATAAATATTCCAATTTATTATTACTTTCCAGCAGAGCTGAAACAAACTGTGTAATTTGATTCTGG
>NW_020955311.1:0-4962 GCF_003031625.1 Empidonax traillii
CTGCTTGTGCAGACACCCCCTGTCCCCATCACACACAACAGGCACAGGGAAAAGGATCAAACCATTACCTAGGCTGAGCTGCTCTCTTGATTTGATATTTTCTAAGCTGCTTTTCAGAACAGTCAGGTAAGCTGCTCTGCAGTTCATGTAGAAGTTTGCTTCTTCTGTGTGCTGGGGCTTCTTCCCTTGGGAATTTTCCGATTGTGTGGCTTTCTGAGCAGAGAGGGAAGTGTTATTCCTGGGACTGCTGGCCATCCTGGGAAGGATACAATTACAGTTAGAATCTCTTACCATTTCCCTGCTTAATAATGGCTCTGTTTGTCCTGTGAAACACACACGGCACCAATTTTCCTAACAATTAGGTCATATCCTTCCCATTCCCTAAATCTGGGATGGGAATAACTACCTACACTTGTAGGTAGCACCATGAGATCCACAAAAAAAAATAGCTTGAGCTCTACTTATTGCTCACAATTTATTCTTCATTGGCAGTAAAAAAGAAAATTTTATGGTATTTTATTTTAATTTCAGACATTTGATATCACAATTATTATATAGTATATAATGCAAATATTATATACTTATGTTTTTTGAAAGCATAAAACCATATTTTCTCATTATCTGTGAAACAAGCCACTGCTATCTGTGGTTTCTCTTTTTGCAGCTGTAACTCAATAAAACACATGGATAATAGTAAAACTGGTCAAAATTGTCACCCTTAGTCTTTCAATTCCACTCCTAGGAGTTATCTAAATATAAATAATAAAAACAGATGTTCATAAAACTTAAAAAATAAATACGCATAAAACTTCGAGCAACTTAGACCATGTAGTTGTAAATGAATGGAAAAAAACCCATGAAACGAATTTTTTCTCAATTATTAAAACAATTCCAAGCAGTAACTGATGCTGTTTGCTCACCAATGGCCCGTAAACTAACAGCAGCTTTCTGCTTTTTCCAAGGGTGATTAAGGTTTTTAGAAGGCCACCACAGAGGGCCACTAAATCCTGTTGTGCTGTTGCTCTAACAGCCCCTCGTATTATTTTACCCAATGTTGACTTCAGAAAATATATTCCAGTATAATAAATGGAATATCTCAAGTTCAGCAACAAGACAACGACATCAGAGGGTCCCCTCCAGGACTCATTGGATTTTGACTCGGGAGGCCTAAATCACTTGCACCTTGGTGAGTTATACAGGTCTTTTACACTTGGGAAAGGAAGATAATAATCTCTTCTCATGGATGAAGTGCCCTATTTGTAATACCCAGCCTGCCTGCCTGACACTTTAATATTACACAGGCACTAGAAAGACCCCACAGGGACCCCCTGCCACAGCCTGGCTCCTGCAAACGGGTATCACTATAATAAAGCACCCGTGTTACACACACAGAATGGAACTGGGGGGAAAGTCAAAGAGGAAAAGAAGAATAAATGTTAATTTTCCAGTAACTAGTTTGTAAAATGTGAACTCTCGTTTGTGCTCCTTGGACTTCCCATTGCTGAGATATTTCTTGTGTGGGCCACAGTTCTGCCAAGAAGTGCTGCCATTTCCATGGAGGGAAATGCAGGGAGTAAGGGCTCAGTGACAGCACTGCCAGATGCCCCATTGCTTGGCCTGGGATAAATGATAGTTTAGACAAAATAGATGGAGGGGAGCAACCCAGGCCGGGCTTTTAAACTGGGAGAGAGTAGGTTTAGATGGGATATTGGGATGAAATTGTTCCTTCTGAGGATGGTGAGGCCCTGGCACAGGTTGCCCAGAGAAGCTGTGGCTGCCCCATCCCTGGAAGTGTCCAAGGCCAGGTTGGATGGGGCTTGGAGCAACTTGGGATAGCAGAAGGCATCCCTGCCCATGGCAGAGGGTGGAACGGGATGGGTTTTAAGGTCTCTCCCAATCCAAACTAGTCTGTGATTCTACGCATCAGGAGGATGTCACAAGTACTATTACTTTTGATTTTTGGTGGTATGATTCTAACAGATAAAAAATATCTTCCAAACAGGAATTAAGTGACTGAATCACAGAATCCCAGAATCACTGAGGTTGGAAAAGCCCTCCAGGATCGAGTCCAGCCTGTGCCCGAATCCCACCTTGTCACCCAGCCCAGAGCACTGAGTGCCACGTCCAGTCGTCCCTGGGACACCTCCAGGGATGGGGACTCCACCACCTCCCTGGGCAGCCCCTTCCAATGCCTGACCACCCTTTATGTAAAGAAATTATTCCAAATATCCTAAGTCAGACCCCTCACGACAACACTGACCTTCAGGACCGAGGCTCATCCATAGAGCACGCCCATCTGCACAGGGAAGCTTCGCCCTGCTCCGGCCTCGCCCACCTGAAACGAGGAAACTTTTACCTCATGGATCTTGTCACCTCCCTCACCGGTGGGAGCAGCCCCTCTCAAGGGATAAATTTACCACCCACCGTAGAAAACATTACAATCTGCTTCCCCCATCGCGTCTGAGGGAAACCAACAGCCCTTCCTCCCCCCGCCCCCCAGGCGGTCCCTGAGGGGACCCCTGGGGTGCGTTTGGCCGCCCCGAACCTCCCGCCCGAAGCTCCCCGGCCCGGCTCGTACCGCGAACGGCGTGGCCCGACGAGCCCGGCCCGGCCAGGCCTGGGCCCCGCAGCCCTGAGGGGCTTCCCCGCCCCGCCCCGCCCCGCCCCGCCCCGGCCGGCCCGGCCCGCCCTCAGCGCCGTTTCCAGCCGGCGGCGTTTGGCGGGAGCACGGCGGGAACGGCGGCGGGATGTCGTGGGTATCGAGGGGCGAGCGGAGCCTTTCTGCTCCCCTTTCCTCACTTCTTCCTCTTCTTCCCTCTCCCCTTTCCCTCCGCTCCGCTCCCCTCCACTCCCCTCCCGGCGGCGGGACGGCTCCCGAGGGCGGGAAGCCGTGAGGGGAGCGCGGCTCGCGCCGGGCGGCGGCTCCCGAGCCCCTTCCGTGAGGGTCGTCCCGGAGAGGGGCGGGGCGGCCGGGGAGGGGGCGGGGTTTGTTTCCAGAGGAAAACATGGATCAGGAAATGGATGCGTGGGTGGGTGGCTGATATTGCTGTGGGTGATTCTGCATTCTGTATTTCTAAAGGGGCCTGGGGTGACTCCTTCCAGTGGTGCCCAGCGACAGGACAAGGAGCAATGGCCTTAAACTAAAACACATAGAGTTTCACCTAAACACGAGGAAGAACTTCTTCACACTGAGGGTGGCAGAGCACAGGAACAGCTGCCCAGGCAGGGCGTGGAGTCTCCCTCCCTGGAGACATTCCAGCCCCACCTGGACATGTTCCTGTGTCACCTGCTCCAGGTGACCCTGCCCTGGCAGGGGGTTGAAGTGAATGACCTCCAGAGGTCCCTTCCTCTCCCAGCTATTCTGTGATTCCGTATCTCTGCACACCCCATGGATAACGCATGTGGGCCTGTGTGGGAATGAGTGGGAGAGGGGCAGGAGAAAGGATCGCAGGATGGGTCAAGTTGGAAGGGACCACAGAGGGTCATCCGGTCCAACAGATGCTCCAGCAGAGAGTCATCCCAGACCACATGGCACGGGATTGTGTCCAGACAGTTCTGGAGTAACCCCAGTGAGGGAGACTCCACATCGTTTCTGGGCAATCCCAGTGCTCGGTTACTGCACAAGAAAGAGGTTCTTCCACGTGTTCAAATTGAATTTCCTGGGCATCAGTTTCTGCCTGTTGCCTCTTGGCCCATTGCTGGGCACCCCTGAGCAGAGCCTGGTCCATCCTCTGACCCCTCCCTTGAAGGGATTGGCAAAAAGCAGGTTTTAATATGAATTTATGAAAGTGTGACTTTAACAGAGTTCAGTGGCAAGGTTCACTCTATTACTACATAGATGAAGCATACACAGGAAAATAGGATCAGAATCCATTTAGGATGATTCCCATGGAGACTGGGGATGCAGAAGGCTCAGTGTTGCAAAGGATTTGATTACAAAAGATAGGGGTGCAAAAGGTGTTGACAACTTCAACAGCAGGAAGGTGAGGCCATAAGATCCATGATGCCTCTACATAGGCTTGGGATATTATCCCAGTTTATAACTCCATACAGATTTCAAAAGTAAATGGTAGAGCTGCCAGAGGTTCCAACCTCTGCCAGTTCTGACCGTGGAATCTGTAGCAGTCATGGCAGGATACAAAGGAAAAACAAAGGAAACTTAACAATACACAAGCTATGATTTTTTTTTTTTAAGTTGGCTTCTCACTGGTGATACACTGAGTTTCACCACCATTTAAGCTGAACATAGGAAATTATGGAGCAATATGTAAATAGCAGACAGGTGCTTTCTTTTTTTCTCCAGTAAAAGTAGAACCTTAAGAGGAAGTGAACTGAAGTGGCCTCAAAATGCACTACAATACCCTTCAGGGCATTTTTAATGAAATGTGATCAAATCCCTGATTCTCTGTGGTTTTTTGGTGCGTTAACCTTGGGCATGGCTGTTGCTGTTGCATTCATTCACAAATTATAAAGGAGAAGAAGTGAAGTTCTTTAGCCTAATAAATATTATGGGCAAAATAATCATTGCAGGTTGGACAGCTGGTTGGAAACACGTGCCATCATACTCTGCATGGTCAAGAAAATAAATTAAGTTGTCAGGCTACAATTCAAGGGCAGAAAACTCAAACTGAGTTGTTAAATACTGTCACCTCATGTACCTCATCTTTCCATCTCCTTTTTCTTGTTCACAGTCTGACATTTGGTTCTGCGCTGGAGCCAAAGTGAGGCTTTTCCAGCTGTGTAAAAAAGATCATAGAATCATAGAATCATAGAATAGATTGGGTTGGAAAAGACCTCCAAGATCATCAAGTCCAACCCCTGATCCAACTCCAATTACTATATCATGGCACTAAGGGCCACATCCAATCTCTGCTTAAAAACCTCCAGGGATGGTGAATCCACCACCTCTCTGGGTAGGCTGTTCCAATGCTTGATTACCCTCTCTGTAAAGAATTTCTTCCT
>NW_020955311.1:6163-43005 GCF_003031625.1 Empidonax traillii
GCAAATGAGGCTGCTGTGTAGGATGGATTGGGAAACACAAGGAGAGGTTGACTAAAGCTGAAATTGTGTCTTCCAGTGTAATATTCCAGCTCTTTCCAATGTTGTCGTGTTTAGAATGAGGCTCCGTCTTTGCCCCCATAATTTGGGGAGTTGGCAGGGGTTTGGGAGGCCAGCAGAGAGAAATTTGAGCTGCTCTGTTCCTGTCCACAACATTTGACAGACTCCAAAGAACATACCTTTGATCAGTCCACAGCTTTTCCCCCGAGAAATTTTTCTCAATGTTTATAATTTAATGGGATTTTCGTTTAGTTTCTCATTTCTCTTCATCCTACAGCTGTGCTGAGCCCAGATCCTGCATTTTACTTTGGCTTTCAGTCATAAAAACTTCCATCATCGCATGCCTTGGTACAACATGCAAATGCCCTGGCCCCCAGAGCATCCTGTCTATTAATAAATAGGATATTTCCCTGCTGCCACGGGCTGGGAGGTGGAATGGAGTCAGCATTCCCTCAATATGGGTTTCTCTTTAAAAAAGAAATACATTGTAAAGAATTCCATCAAACTGTTACAGCTTTCACTGCCCCTCGGCCAGAATTTCACAGGCTTTTTTAATTTTAATGTCACCTGTTCATTTGGCTTTTTTAAGACAGAACATTCTCTTCCCCTTTTTGTAATGGAGGTGGTTGTAAAACAGTTTTCCTATAAGACCCTTACCTCAGTTACATGTCAAAGATGTGCTTCCATTTCTATTGTCTTTAATTTACAGCAGCATAAATTTAGAAAGGGTATGTTTGGAATGAGGGTATCTTAATTCCTTACAAGGCAAAACATTCTTTTCCAAGATGAAAACTGACCCAAGTGCTTGAAATATGATGTACATTGCAAGTCCTGTTTAATTCAATATAATATATACATTTCTCGGGGACTGTTCTTAAACAGATTTTTTTTTTTGTTCCTTGTTGTTTTATATCGTGCTTTAGACCAAGATTTAGGAACGTGCTTAAAAACTTTCCGTTGTCTGTGGGAAAAATAGTCTTAATTTATGTTGACCTTTCTTTCCTTGGAGCATTTAGCCTGCATTCAATAAAATTTTGATGACTGCTCTTTAGCAGACAGCTGTACCATATAAAGTATTATAAATATTCAGCTTTCCCCTTCCAGTGTTGCCATTAACAGCTGGGCATCCGGTTCAGCAGAGCAGATTTTGCAGAGAGAGCTTGGCATGTTCCTGAATCAGGAGAAGGAAGAAGGGAAGCAAATAGTTTCTTATGGTTTGGGGACCTGTAAAGACATAGAGCATCTGTTCCCCTGTTAAGTCCTAGTCTGGCAGCACTGAATCATGTTAAGAGCTAAAATGATGGGAAAAACTACTTTTTTCACCTTGGCTGTACCTGTGTTTTAAATGGCTTTATGCGTTATTTCCACTAATGGCAAAATCCTTTCCACCCTTTGCTCACAAGGTACGTAAAAGAAAAGGCTGTTGTGGGGTTTTTGGTGTTTATGTCTTGGGGGAAAAGCAAAAATTCAGTGTGATTTTGCTTCAGTGTCTTGATTTTTATCTCTAGGATAAAATGGAGAATCAGGTTTTCTTATGCAAACACTTTATCCTTCTAAACAAACAATGTTCTCAGTACACGGTATTTTAATCAGTCAATAGATTTGCTTTGGATGACATTTGTTTTCTTGTGTGAATGTGAAACACTACACAGGAAACTGTCTTTAAAAATAACAAATTATAGATGTTACTAGAAGAAATCTTTGTGTCCAGATGACCATAAAACTTGCCCATATTTTTCTCTTGCAGAGTTAAGAGAGCATTAAAGTTAGACACTGTCAAAAAAGATGATAATGTAAGTATTTTTTGGTGTATGGAACCATCTGTTTATATATATATATTTTTATTTGCATGTGTTTCTATAGATGTGTATATATATTTATATGTGTGTGCATCTGTGTGCAAAAAATTTCGTGTGTATGAACATGCTGTTTCATTAGAGCTGCATTTATATTGTTACAGAGTGGCTGTTGTCTGGGAAAATCCTGAGGCACAAAATTACTGCTGACAAATATTATAGCGTAAAATTGATAGTATTTCATTTGTCACAGAACTGCCTGGTGTTAAGTAATGTACATCTGCATGAATCACTTGAAAAATATGCACATTGTTATTGCCATCACTATTTACCCAAGAGCTGAATGAGTTAAGATCCTTGGTGAAATAATTTATTAAAAATTAGCTCCATTATCCTGGGGAGCAAATGCTCTGCCCTGTAATTGCACATGGAACAATATGGAATTATGGCAATGCTGGAATCTGCATATCACAAACTGCAAAATTGAAATGAAAACATTAAAGGCATTTCTATGTCGGGGCTGTAATTACCTCCCTCAGCTAATCTGGCAGAATGAAACAATAAAGTACAAACACTGCCATAAATTTCACCACAGTTATCACAATGCAAATAAAATTGTACTGGTGCTATTATTTTTTGTAAAGGCAGCTTCAGCATCCTCCCAGTCCCAGCATGGGGGGACATATGTCAGCTTATTATCTCTCCTACCACGGTGGGTGTTGCTGTAGAGGATTTTGGGAGGATGGCAAGCTGTAAGGGAAGGAAAATTTGGGAAAAGCACAGGGAGAAATAACTGATCAGCAAACGAGCTCCCAGGAAATCTCCACCTCTGGGTCACTGTGAAGAGATTTGCTCCTATGCAGCACATATTTGGAGGCCTTGCCGGTGTTTAGCAAGGTAGAAATTCACAATTTTAAAAATTTTTCTAGGTTGTTTTTTTTTTTTTTTTAAATTTAAACAAAGGTGGCAAAATACCGCAGTGGCACTAAAAAAAATCATTAGCAATTTAATTAGCAGCTTAGTGTACCATTACCCAACTTGTTCTGCTCACAGTGCAGCTGTGACTGTCATTTTGCATCTGTTTCCTGGGCTGGGGTTACATTTTGGTAGGTGAGTGGTCCAGCTGAAATTCCATGGAATTCTTTCTCTGCCTCAAAGCAGATGAGCTAAAAGGAGTTATTTGATGGTTTCCTGCATTCAGCTTCTTGTGAAGCAAAACGCTTAACAAAAGCCCCCCTGAGTGATCAAAACTTTCAGTGGGAGCTCAGTGATGTGGCTTTACATGGATTTTTAGTTCATACAGTGCCTCTAATGACACATCAGAGATTTAAAGTGTGCCAGGATTAAATAACTTTATAGAAAGTAGGAAGGAGCATAAGGTAGTAAACACACTTTATTTGACTGAAGTACCTGTTTCATCTTTGCTGTTTCTACAGCCTATTCCCTATTTTTCAGGAGTCCCTCGTTCCACCTCCTGGCCAAAATACCTATGAACTAAAGATCAGAAATGAGTATTTTTAGATTTTGGAATGTTTGCATGACATCATTAAAAAAATTGCATAACTGGACTAAAACTCTTCTTCCTGGAGAGAAATCCTTACTGCCAAATAAATGCTGTCCCTGTAAGAACAACAGTAACTTTCTCCAGGTAGTTGCTCAGATATTGGATATGCTTATCCATATCCAGAGGTGGCTGCTGTTCAAGCAGGGAAAATATCCTGAAACTCTGAGCAGACTGGAGATTTGTTGACATGTAATATTTCATTTAAAGATCATTGGAAACATTTCTTTAACCTGCTTGAATGTTGCAAAACAGTGGCAACTGAGGATTTCCATCGGGTGTTGTGTCAGTTCTAGAAGAGAGGAGTGTAAATTTCTGATGGGAAATTATTTAGGGTATTTGGGACTAAAACAAGAACAGAGGTAAGTGGGCAGCAAATTAAACATTTTAAAATATGGTGTGAGTCATATTACTAATGGTCAATACCAGCACTGCCATTAGACACATTGAAATCCTAAGCCAGACACAAAATTCGGGGTTTAAGGAACTTACTTTGGATTTTTTAAATGAACATTCATGTAGAAAATCATTAGGAATAACTATCTTTTGATACAATCAAAATCTAAAAATAGTTGCTTATAGTTCTTATGCGTCTTAAATTCTCAACACTGTAGGAAAAATAATGTGAGGTTTAGGCTGCTTTAAAAAAACCCAAACTAGCCAACCAGGTGATACCTAAATCTCTGGAGGGAGCCCCCGGTGGTCCAGGGGAAAATTCACTGCACTGTCACTGCAGAGACCCGGGTTCGATTCCCGGTCGGGGCCCCTCCCCGGGCAGATGGAGCTCGTTAGCCCGTAAGGCAATCCATCTACGTCCTGAGGACCTCGCTGCCACCGGCAGATGAACCTCAGGATTAAAGGGTGGGCTCAGTTCCGCGCACACTGTGTCTCACCTAAAAAAAAAAAATCCAATGCGCAGGCTGGAAGGTGGAAAGACCTTCCCCGGTTCTTCGTTCGCGAAGAGACTGGCCATTAAATCTCTGGAAAACACAGACTTTCTTTATGGAAAAAAGAGCTTTTAGTTTTTCAGAGTAAAACTAATATTAACGAGGAGTGATAGAGCAGCTTGGTGGGCACAAGGTCAACCCACCACAACATACAACATGGGCTTCCGATGTAAGGGAGTACCTAAAGTTATGAATTACTGAGGAGAACCCCTTGCCAGATGGTAAATGTTCAGAGATTTTATCAGTATTAACTGGGATTTTTTGTGTGTGTTTTGCTGCCTTTCAGCCATCTGATGCAACACCTCAGAAGGTCAAAAAGAAGAATCTGAATTCTTACTCCCCAATGACAGGAACACGCCAGATGAGTCCCTTTTCATCCCCTGTCAGCCACAAGGAACAAAATCCCGGGAATGCCCCAGCTAAAGGTTAGTTGAACATTCCCTCTTTCTTAATACAGCATTTTCCTGGTTATTGGCTTGATTTAGTAACTTGTCTCTCATGTGCTATGTTTGTTTCCTTTTTCAACTACAAAATTTTTCACCTCTTTTAGAAGAGCTGATGTTGCCTTTTAAAGCTTGAATCTTTTTGGCCTAAATCTTGGGGGTGTTTAAGAAACGACTTGTTTATGAGACAAGTTTTTCTTTCTGTAGCTCAGTATTAGAAATGTTTGGCTTTGACTCAGTAAAAAAAACTTCCACACTGGCATTTTTTGTCAACAATTCCATTAATTCCCCTGGTTTGGCGTGTTAGCAAAGTCCTTTTTTATTTTGTGTATTTTTTGACAATTATTTTTCATGGTCAGGCACTTCAATGCAATTTTTAATGAACATAACACTGAGTGTCATTAACTCTCAGAAAATACCTAATTTTTTTTATAGCTATATTATTGGCAGTTCCGTGTAGGATTTACATGCACTCAGTTACTCAGTCACAGTTTTTGGTGCAAACTCCGAGTGCTCAGGGAGTGGATTCTCAGTGCCTGACCTGCCTTTATGTCTCTGTAGGTTGTGGGGGTGATCTCCTCAAGTGTCAGGGAACCACAGGGAAGGAGTGATTGTGTGTCTCAACCACTTGTGGGCACCTCATTTATTGAAAGGACCTGTATTTTAGAACAGTCTTAACTTCCACAAAACTGCAGATATATCAGCTGATATATCAGTGTTTTATTTTGTGGCCTTTTAGGAACTGTGTTGGGATTTGCGGTGCCAGGCCTGGATTGTGTCTGGGATCAAGGGAGTAATCTGATTTCTCTGACAGAGATTTCTCTGTCAGTCTCTGCTTTCATCAGCAGAAAGGAATTTTGGGGTTTGAATGCTGTAACTTCCGTATCAGGATTTGGTGGTAATTGGTGGTAAATATGGATCTCTTCAGCCTGTACAAAGAAACCTTTCCACGAGAAGAGTTGCCAGTAGTTGTTCTCCTCACCTTTGCAAAAGCTTTTAAAATTGTATATAATGACAGCAGTTAAAATTAAAAATCTGTAGCTCTTTTGATATGTTCTCTTGAATATCCCTACGTTGGTAATTACCTGCTTTAATGAACTCTTCATTTTCATGACAACACACAAATGTTTAAATTACTACAACTTTTAAAACTTGCCCAGCCTCTCTGCACTTGAATTACATGCCTTATCTCTCAGGTGAAAATAGAAAGGGGAAAAAATGTCGTGAATTAAAATGTATATTAGGATGTCAGTGGGAAAGGTGAACGTGTATTTCCATGCTGGTATTAAGGATGGACATAGGGGAACATTCCTTTTGCCTATAAAAAGCCTGGTCACATGAGCAGAGCTGACATTTAGATGGATAATTACTCAGTAATGTAGCACTAACCAGCTCTCTTTTTCCTGTGTTCACATAGCTACAAAATGGTGTTATTTAATTATTAAATCACAGGTTTCAGGGTGTCCTTTTAAACCCACAGTTTCTGTTTTCCTTCTAAAAAAACACTTTTGTTTTAAGAGCTGTGGTGCTTTAATAGATTCTGGATATCACCTTTGAGGTGTTACATATAATCAATACTCTGTTTTTCTGTGACCATTGTGTAAGAAAACAACAGAACAAAAATGATTACAAAATTAAGTTCAAGTTCTATTGACTACTCAGATTTAAAATTAAATCTTTGAGGGTCTTAACCTTCAGCTGCTTAAACTTGTACAGCACTTTGTCCTTCTGAGATATTTCTAAATGTTTTACAAAATATTAAAATTAAAAGTTAACTCATCCTCGAGTGCTGATATTTGTGTGTAATAATTTAGATTTAATAAGAAATCGAAGTGTTTAATGTTTAGTGTGGCCTCCCTTTTTCAGTCTGATATCAGGAAGGAGATTTATTACAGAGAGATGTGAAAAGCACCTCATTCCACAGGGTGGGATCTGGGATTGCCAGAATTATCCCAACTTCCAGTTATTAATATTCTAATCCCAAGGTTTCCAGGAATATGAATGTAAAGTGAGTTGATGAGAGCTCAAATTACAAAAGTGTAAATTGCAGTGAATTCAGGGTGGCTCATTCAGGGGATCTGTCCTGCTTTCCAAGTGAGTTTGGGGTATTTTTCTCTTCCTAAAAGATCATTCTAAAATCAAGGTTCACAGTAACACCTTCACGTGCTTCAAATAGAAAATACCTCATTTTTATCTTTATTGTTTCTTTTCTGCCTTGTGAACTCCGAGGAGAAGGAAGAGAGCAGAGCAATTCCGACTGCGGATTATCCAGGAGAGGGCAGCCTCTAACAGAGCAGGATGGGTGAGTGCATCCCTTGTGTTCACTTTGTTGTGGGGGCAGTGATTTCTATTTACTATTTCACATGGAACTCAGTTAATAGCCATTATTTTTAATGCTTCTGATTGCACAGGATGGGATATTCGACGGCACTGAATGGCTGTAGGTGTAAATTAATGCAAAAGCTTTTACAATTCTGGTCTTTTCTGCCGCAATCTTATTTTAAGGTGTAAATTTCCTGACATTGATGAACTTTGGGCAATGCTCAGTTAGTAAAGCACTTCAGTAAATGTCTCAGGTGAGGTGTCTGATGGGCTGTTTTCCTACTCAGGCATTATTGTTCAACTAAATGTCAGCTTTGAGGTTGTAGCTCCTCCTTTTGAACTCTCCATTTGTCTGTTGGGCTTTTTCCTGGGAATGGATATTTCCCCCACCCTGAGCTTGAAATTCCTTCCTTGTAGGACGGTGTTTTCTGAGTGATGGGGTTTGAAATGTAGTTTCCTACATTTCCACACTGTAGCTCTGTTCCTAAATTTGAGGGTTTTTATAAGGATAATTCTCCCTCCCTTCTGGGAAAGGAAACAGTAAATAGATTATTTGATTTGCATCTTTAAATGGTTCAAAGAGAAAATACCTTAAAACTGTCATGGCAGGAATTTTTTTAATGTGCAAATCCTGAAGAAAATCCTCTGATACTGCTGAACCCGAGTTCCTATCCTTAAAATTAGGAAATAAGGATTTTTGGCAGTTGGGATGTGAATCCCAACCAAAGGCAGGTTGGTTTTGGTGCTGCAGGACACTGAGCTGGATCCATCCTGATTATGCTGGGAAGAAGCTCTGGGAAACATTGCAAACATGGAATTTCAGTGAGTGCTGATGAGAGTAATTGGAATTGTTTTACCTTTTCTGCATGCAGGTTCCTGAAGCTGCAGTCCCAAGTGAGAAGTTCATTGGCCAAAATTCTGAAAATAAGAGCAAATCTCACAAGCCTCCAGGTCTGCTTTACACTGATTTTTTTTTTTATCTGCTTTTAGTACAGGATTTGAAATCAAAATTAAAATGTTATATGCAGCATTTAAATTTTAGGGAAGCAAATAAAAGACTTGAAGCCAGGCAGGTTTGATTTGGAAATCCAGAAAATGCAAAAAACCTCAGAACTTAGAATAATTTCTTAATTTAATTTAAAAAATTTCTTAAACTAGAAGTTGCTTTTCCAAGTCCACCATTTTTATTTTGTATCACTCCTCATTTTGTTCACAAATAAGAACATATGTCATTCTCAACTGTTATTTGTAACTTGAAATATGTATTATTACTTAGATTTTTGTGTCCTTAAAGATGAAACATCCCTTTGTGATGAAGTGATTGTACTGTTTAATTTACCTCTTATCTGTCATCATTTAATAGTTTGTTTAATACATGTTAAAATGCAAATCACTCCTCTATTTTATTCCCATTTTGTTTCATTTATTTTCTATTTTAATTGAAGTGTTTATTTATGAGTGATTTCCAAAAGTTCCTTCTTTTGGGTGTTTCTGCTAAGTTGCAGGCAATTAGTAGATAGTTTGGGAATGGGATTTAGCGGTGTCTTTAATTGTTGTTTTCCAGGCTTTGGAGGGCAGCAGAGAGCTGGAAAACATCCTCGGTGTCTCAGACTCCTCTCGTCCCCTGAGTGCTGAAGTGCAGAAAACCCAAACACTGCGTAAGGAGGGTTTGCAATCTATTGATGGCCTTTTATCCATTGAACAAGGACCACTCCGGAGGGTTCCTGGACTGTCACAGCCCAGGACTCTGTTTTGGTCAAGGAAAACGCACTTTAAATGTCCCCGTGCATCCAACAGGGACATAAAAGCCAGGCATTGCCATGTCCTGCTCTTCCAGCACAATGGGGAGGGAAAACTTGGAAGAGCAACACCTTTTATCATGTAAATAGTGAGATACTTAGTGGGTGCTTAGCTGGGAATTAGGATAAACGTTTGCACTTGGATTGCTTTGCCTTTCTTCTCTCCTTCCGAGGAAGTTGGTTTGTTTGTTTGCCTGCCAGGAGGATTAGGCTGAATATAAATTTCCAGGCTTTAAAAATCGCTATTCATGTGTCTTTAAATGATGGACATTCCAGGTGCTTACTGTGTTGGGATAAGGGCACTTTTCAGATGGCACATCAGGAATACTTTGCCAATGGAACCCGGAAAGCTGAAGCTTTTCACTTACGTGTGTTCCTTTTAAGGAAACTCTTTATCCTTCCTCCAAGTCAGAGGTTCTGAAGTTCATTCCTCCTGCTCTTCCCAACCAGAAGGGGAAATAGTCTAATGAAAAAACAAAACAAAACAAACAAAAAAACCAAAACAAACAAACGAACACATGGATATTTACAGGAAAAAAACAGAGATACTGGCTTTCAGGGATAAGGAATCAGGGTCTCCTTTTCCAGGTCATTTACACTGTTCTTGGAGACCTCCCATGCCAAGCTCATACAGCTTCCAGCTGAGCAGGGAGTCTGAGCAGTTCCTGGATACAGCCAGTCCCTGTGTCCACTCTCCAGGCAAACATGCAAAGCTGATAAATAGTTTCTTAACCTGCAGCAAAGGTGGGATTTTGCCAATAGATATCACTCGATGACCTGCTCTGTTCTCTGCCAGGTGTAAAAACACTGGAACCAGCTATAGGGAGCCAAAACCTGGAACTGCTAAGTTTGCAGTTGGAAGCAGGTGGACAGCAAAGCCACAGGTGCTAGAGAATTTTTCTTCCCAGAGCATTGGAATTAATGCACACAATTCCAGCAGTGCTGTTGTTTAAATTACCATTTCTTTCCTGACTTGTATTCCAAACCTTTTCCTTTTGCATGTGTATACGCTGCACTGCTCCCACTGTAATGCCAGAGCCTTTCTTATACAGCAGGAAGTTCCTGGAAATAGTGTGTGTTGCCATTCCCTGCTCTGGATAGGACAGTCCAACAGCCCAGAGGACAGCTCAGACCTACTGCTGACATTCCCTGTCATGTTCACTCTTTCTGTCAGCTCCTTGGGCAGGAATCCTCTTTTCCCCCATCTCTGAATTAGGAACAAAGCACCATGTCAGGAAAGAACGGGAACACAATGTGGTAGGAGGCTGAAAGCACAACTTGTCAAAATTATCTGAATTTTGAAAACTTTTTGTTAATATTTTAAAGCACAGTTACATAGGTAAGGGCTCTTTTCCTTGAAATGCATTGAAAGTGAAAAAGGCAGCAGAGGGATCATTTCCTTTGAAATCTCTGATTTCG
The DNA here is from genome assembly GCF_003031625.1 of Empidonax traillii. Taxonomy (NCBI): domain Eukaryota; kingdom Metazoa; phylum Chordata; class Aves; order Passeriformes; family Tyrannidae; genus Empidonax; species Empidonax traillii. The sequence continues at coordinate 16,508 of NW_020955311.1, forward strand.
GATTTATTTCTTCACTAGTGAGTCAAGCAGAAGAGCTGCAGCTGTTGAAAGCAAACCATGGAAAACTCCCTGCCCCAGGTGAGAAACTCCCTATAACTCCTGTGCCACACGTGTTTGGATTCCTTTTGGTTGATTCCTGCTTAGCTCTTTCCACTTGCAAAAGGTTGGGTAACATGGAGTTATGAGAATTATGAGAATCAAATGTGTTTCCTCTGAAAATTTCAGCTACACAAATTCAATGTTTTCTGCTGTTTTCATTGTATTGGGTGTTTCTCCATCAAACTGTGGAAGGAGAAGAAACCCTCAGTGGTCCAGAAACAAGTGCAGTCAGTCCTGGAGTCTTTATACACCTTTTATGTATCCCAGTTATCCTTGTTCTTCCCCATCCTCCTCCCTCCTGCTGCCTTTTCAGCAACAAACAGTCTTGCAGCCCAACCTTTTTCCCCCTGTACATACTGGGGGGGATTTCCACGCTCCAGAGGACTCTGAAATCCCAGCTCCTGGGTTTCTCCACAGACGAGTGCTGTGAAACTGTTTGAAATTGGTAGCATTTAATACCAGGTGGCCACTTTGGAGCCTTGGCAGGAAGGAAGGGATTGGGGTTTTATTTCACATGCAGTAAAATCAGCAAGTCCCCACTGATATTGTGATATTTCTGTTCTCTTCACACACTCTCTTTGTAAATAGAGCAAAATCAGAATTAAAAGCAGTGATGGCATCTCTGCTGCTTCTTTTGTTTGGATCTGCTCAGGCCTAAATTCCCTCTCAAAGGAAAGCAAATCGCTTAAACTTGGGCTTCCTGGGCTCCAGCAGATTATCTCCAAATTTGAAGGAGTGCCAACCCTTTGGAAGGAGTGTGGCTCATTTGTGCAATCTGCTCTTTCTGATTTACAGCTCCCTGTGTCCTCCTGTTCCAGTTATCCCAGTGATGGGACTGCCATGGGCCAGTGCAGATTTAAACACTCACTGCCTCCTTTGTGCTCTGCTCTTTAATACACATTTCTAGTTCCATCTTTGCTCTGAAAATCAGCCCCTAACGCCAAACACACCCCCAGTCTTGTTAGAGGAGAAATACTTTATGAAAGTGGGGTGGAAAATAGAATTCTGAGTTTAAGTTGACCAATTTTGATGTAGTTTCAGTGTCAGTTTTGTTTTAACAAAGAATAAATTCAGTTTTGCAGTCTTGAAAACGGAGTTGTAGGAGAGGCAGAGAAGGGTGGGATCAAAGGAAAGCATTTGGAGATGTTTTCCTTTGCCTTTTAGTTTTGGATGTGGTTTTCTCAGAATTATTTTTAATTAGTTATGGCAAGGCTGCGACCTTATGACTGTTCAGTGGGTTGGTACCCAGGGAATGTCACATTGTCATCACATGGTGAGGCATGAAATTTATTTACTTTACATAAACAACCTCTTCTTAAAACAACTCCATCCAGAACATTCCTGGCTCAATGGGCAGCCTTGTGTGGAGCTCAGTTTATCATTTTGGGTGACCAGCAGGAAAAAAGAGTGGCATTGTCTGGCCATGACTGGAATTTACAGTAAACAAAATGTTTTGGAATAGAAAGTAAGCAAATTGTAGAACAACTGCCAAGAGATGAAATGGAGTCGGTGTGTCCCGGTCCCAGCCGTGCCCTGTGTGTGCTGGGAACGGCTGTGGAGGTTGGGCTGTGCATATTTGAAAGGAAAGTTCAATAAACTGGGAGATTCCAGGAGTGAAGAGATGATTCCAAACAGGAAAGCTACTTTGGTTGGTTGTTACAAGCTACACTAATACTTTGCTTCCCAAAAGCAGTGACATAAATCCTATCTGTGACTCTATGTGCTGCCCATGTGGGAAACAGGGCAATGTTAGAGCAGATCAAATCTTGCAGTGGTGGGGAAAACTGTTTCCAGGCACAGTGAAATCCAAAATACTTCTTTCCATGGGGTGGTTCATCCTGCCCAGCTCAGGGGGAAATACAGTCACCCCCCAAGTTTAGTTCTAAACATTCCCAGCTTCCATTTTGGTTTTAATGTAAATGACTGACTTGTGCACTCTTGGATCAGTAGTGGGGGCTTTCCAAGAGACTGGACCAGGATCGACTGGTAAAAATGCAATATTCCACTATTTATCCCAGTTCATGTCAGTTTGAGTTAGGACTGAACCCCTTGGGTCTGCTCTGCTGGTGGGTTGAAGGCAGTGAGGGTAAATTCCATTTACAATTTATTTTTACATCATTCTCACATAAAGTAAAACAAATTCGTTGCACTTCATGCATACGTGGGGTCTGTCCCACCTATCCTTCCTCCTTTGGGATCTCATGGGGAAAAGGGGAGGTGAATTTTTCTCACTGTAAAACCTTAAGCTAAAAAACATGTTTATTTTTCTCAGCCCAACTTTGGACTCACTTGCAGGGAAGAAATGTCATTATCCCTTTGCTGGGAAAAGTCAGTCTTGGGAACTTACGTGATCGGGTTGGTTCACAACTAAATTGATTCAGAAACTTGAGCTTCTTTCCAGTGTTCAGATTGGGATTCAGATGCACAGCAGCTCTAAAAGGAACAAAGACAATGCTGAAGGATTTGTTTTCAAACAGATCATTAGATGGAGATTCAGAGGTCGTGTTTGAAACATTGTTACTCAATTCTTGGGCCAGGTTGGGTGTTATGCTCTCATCTAAATGTCTGCCCTGAGTTCACCTCCCTGGTGGTGCCCTCAGTTCTCCTGACTGCAGATCCAGCCAGGAGACGTTGCCCTCTTGGCCTGATCAGAAAGGTTCTGAAACTAAAATAGGAATTGAATTAAAAAGTAACATTTTCTGAAAAAAATACACTCTAAAAGCCTGATGTTCAACCGAGTTCAGCGAGCCCAGCCCCAGCCAGCCTGTGTAGGCAGAGATTAGAGAGAGGCTCAGCACACATTCCAACTGGGAGATGATTCCTGGGAGCTGAAACCCTTGGAGTGTTGTGTCCTGTGTCTCTGGGTTCTCAGCTCCAGCATCTGGTTTAGTCTGGGACCAAGCAAGTCCCTCCCAGTCTAGAAAGGTAACAAAACCCACTCACCCAGTCCCCAAAATCTGCAGTGCCAGCGCTTTTCCTGGGACAAGGAGTGTTGTCCCGGCAGAGGAGCTGGGGTGAGGTTTCCACTGCTCCTTCCCAGCAGGACTTGGGGCTGTTGGGTGCGCTCACTCCATCAGAGGCCATATTTTAGAGTCCAGCCCGAGGTTTGAGGAGTCTCTCTGGGTGTGAGGAGGAGCTTTGGGCTGGAAGGAAGGAGCAGGTTCCAGAGCTGCAGTGATGGAACACCCTGTGCTATGCAGATAAAATATTAAGCCATTACCTGCTGTGGCAGACCCAGAAATGCACGTGAGACATATGAGTGTGGCACACCCAGAACTGTCACCCTGCATTTCAGATTTGGGTGGCAGCCCCATTTATTCACAGATTTCCCGCTCATATTTACTCTCTATTTTCCTATTTACCTTTTTAGAGACACAACAGCTATTAATTTTTAATTCTAGTGGATCTAGTTGAGAGTATTAAGCTTAATGAAAAATTCAGAAGAATTGTAGTTCTTCCAACAGCTACATGTAGCAACTCCTCCACGACAATAAATACTGCTTTGTCCCATGAATATAATTATTTTAAGTAAAAAAGAAAAGAAACATTAGTTTGGACTCACTTAGTAGCAATTATATGTTTAAGAGGTGTAAATAACTTGCCATCCAGACATTACAAATATCCAGGTGCTCTGTATGTGCTGATGACAACAAAATTGAAAAGAAAGACTGTAATAATTCTGACTGGTTTTCTCTGCAGAAGATATTGATTATTTGTGTGTGGTGAGAGATTTGGAAAATTCAATTAAAGGAGTTGTGCAAAGGTTTCATAAATTTCCCGGGTACAGCGTGTACACAGACATTGCTGCCTATTAAATCAATGCAGCACTTCACAATATATTTTCTTTGAAACATAAAAATAAATAACATTTAAACAGTTCTGCTTACTACAGAAACAAATTTTATTTTCTGTGAAGCATTTAGTCATGTGCTATCACTGACTCATACACATTTGCCAGCTGTAACAAATTTTATAGACGTTTTCTCCAGAGACAGAGCTCATATACTATGAATTTTTAAATGAGCAAATGGTGAAGAAGGGATGTCAGCAATATAAAAATTGATCAGTTAAAAGATAAAAGCATAAGTAAAGAGATTTGTATGGTAGTCTTAATAGGTTTTATTAAATAAAAATACTATAAAAAGACAGTAATGAATAGACTGAAGGTTTTAACTGTGGTTGAGGTGGAGAAAAATTATTCTGGCACATTTAGTAGAAGATTGGTTTTATATCACCCGACAGGTGAACATTTTTTTTCTCTCTGCTTTTTAGATCTGTAAATGTTTTAGAGCAGTCAAACTTGGGGAAGAGTGGCAGGGGAACTAGGAAGGGGAAGGAAACTTGGGAAGATCCAGCCCTTTTAATGCTCCTATGGGCTGGGAGATGCCACGTCCAAGGGCAGTGAGGGCTCTGCCAACCCTGCAGGAATCACCCTGGGGTGATTCCAGCTCCTGCCTTATCCTGGGAACCCTAAAATTGGAGCTGAGGAGAGGAACAAGCTGGGCCTGCACCAGCCACCTCTTCTACTGCAGCCCAGGTGCCTTCTGGTCCCCTCCACATGTCCTTTGTCCAGCTCCTCTGCTCTCATCCATCCTCACCCAGGAGTTGTGTGAGTGCTCTCTTTGGGTTTATGTGGTTTAACTCAGAAGCTCTGCATGGAAAGATACCGAGAGAGAGAAGGGGCTCGGGGGGTTGTCTGTGTTGTTGGGGTTTTTAAGAACAGCTCACTGTGAGGTGAGGCAGAGGTAGATGGATTTTGGGAAGGAATTCTCCTCTGTAGGGTGATGAGGCCCTGCCACAGGTTGCCCAGAGAGGCTGTGGCTGCCCCATCCCTGGAAGTGTCCAAGGCCAGGTTGGATGGGGCTTGGAGCAAGCTGGGATAGTGGAAGGTGTCCCTGCCCATGGCAGGGGGTGGGACTGGGTGGGCTTTAATGTCCCTCCCAACCCATTCTGGGGTTCTGTGTTTGAAAAGCTGAGTTCAAGATGTTTTATGTGAATCTGGGCAGTATTTTTTAGAACAGTTCAGCATGGTGGCTGTGGCATGTTTGGGTTCTCCACGTGCTGCACAGTCCAAATGCTGCAATCAGTGATTGAAGGGAAATCAGATCCATAAAGACTGAGTTAGGAATTGCATTTAGGACAAGTAAACCAGCTCATAATTAAATCTGTCATTTTTTCAGTTCCTTGTCATGCAACACTGGACAGGTTCCTGTTGGAAGCAATTGTGGTGTGGTTTTGTTGATGATTTGGGTAAACAGGAGGTGGCTGTCAGGAATAATGCTGGAAGAAGGACCTGAGGCCAGGTTGGATTGGATGCCTTTTTGTGGCATGTGAGACCTGGCTTAGGACAGAGCCTGGGCTTGGTCTGGGTCAGGGGTTTGGTGCCCCTCCCCAGCTGGGTTTCTGTTCTCTGTAAGCTGCTCTAAACACCTGCCTGTTCTTCCTGGGGTGTTTATTACAGTTCTGAATTCTCTCCTCACCCGTGGTGGTGGTGGAATCAAACTCCTCATGACACTCAGGGTCCTGGGGGCAGAGCTGCTCATCTGCTGCAGGACCATTTGGCACTCAGATGCACCTGCTTCCAGCCCCTTTCCATGCATGTTCTCATTCCCTGAGTTCCTTTCTGCCCTTGCACTCTTCTCCTCTCCTTCTCCCAGCCACCTGCTCTGCCCTCATCCTGCCAGCCCTCCCCAGCTGGGGGGCTCAGGTGCAGGGGCCTCCAGGGATGGTGGTTCCTCTTGTGCAGTCCTTGATTGGGTTCTGCTGAATATGGTCCTGATCCATTTTTATTTATTCTTATTATTAATAGCAAAAAGGAAGCTCCAGCTTCTAACACTTGGAGCACCTTCTGTTCTGCTTTGGTAATGTAACACTTGCACATCCTCTCACAAGGACAAGCTCTGAAATTACTGCTGAGACCCCATAACTGAGACTCCAAGGAAAAGGGCTTCTGGGTTGTAACCACTGCAGCAACTTATTTAGCTTGGGTTTGGGGGGGGATTGTCACAGATTCTGCCATGACCCCCTTGTTTAACACACATTATGTTTATATTTGTTCTCCCTCCTCAGGGTACATCCAGACTGTTGGGACCACTGAGTTCCTGAAGTCGCTCCTGGAACAAAGCAAGGAGCCCCTGGGGCTGCTCCCTGCCCTCTCCAGCACCCAGGCACTGGCACAGTGACCAGGGCCATGACCAGGACACAGGTACTTGTTGTAAAGCATTTGCAGAAGGCTCTGGGATGACCTGCAGGCACCGCTTAGGACCCCAAAGGGATCAGTTTGTTCCTCCTTTGGCTCCTTGTCCTTGTGTTGAGAGGGAAAAGCCCAGGTAGTGACTGACTTTGTCTGTCATCATGTGATATCTGAGCAGGAGAAAACTGGTTTCATGGAGTCTCTAAAGATGAGAATACCCACAGATGATGTCAGTTCCTGAGCAGTGTGAGAACACCCCTCTTTGGGAAGCTGAAGTGTAATTCCTGTACCAGGAACATGGAAGCTGGGTATGGCCACAGGGCAGGCTGAGCTCACACACCTGCATTTTGCTGCTCAGTGAAGGTTCAGTTTTACTTGTAATCAGCCGTAAGTAACCGGGTAGCAAAAAGCCTTTTAAATCCTGCTTGGCCACAATCTAACACTCCCTTGCTGCTTCCTGGCTGCTTATGCCAGTCTTCTACTCCTTCTAAGCCAGTTCCCGCTCCCAAGGCAGCATCTTTGAGGGATGGCATCCCCAGCCCAGGAGAGCAGAGTCAGCATCCTCCTTTTTTCCATTCAGCATCATTCCTGAGTGCTGCAGATGCAGAGTGGCCTTTCCATGGTACAGTAACACATTAAGTCTTACACTGGGTTATCAGCTCATAGTAGAGTTGTGCTGGCACTCCAAGGCTTCAGTTCACAGCTGGCTCAAAGCACTCAGGTCTGCTGTGAGTTTATGTCAATGGACAACAGAGCATAGTCAATAAGTATTTGCATATGGCTGTGCAGCTCATGCCCAAAAAATGACAATTTCCTGGTTCTCTTTATCCCTTCGTGACCAGCACTGTAAAGCCCTTTGTTATTGCTTAAAAAAACACAATTGTGGTGGCTAAATGATCTTTTAGCAATTAGTCCTCCACTTTTTCTACAGAATGTCCTTAAAGCATCCTAAAATGTTCCTGCAGTCCAGGGCAGAGCAGCTGCTGCTCTGCATTGCGTGGGGTTGTGTGTGTTGTGTATCCCCCACAGCGAGGTTTGTCCTGGCCATCACACAGCCCTGAAACTCCAGGCACATCCCCCAAGTGATGATGCTGCTGTCTAATTGCTATTTATTTTTTATCATGTCCCCACAGGCATTATGTGAAAAATGCATTCCACATCACCCCAAACTTCTACATCTGCTGGACTGGACTTAAAAGGAGTGAAGAACTGAGTGTAAACCAATCTGCCCCCAGCCCCGGTGCGGGAGCGGCGCTGGCCAGGCAGGTGCAGTCACATAACATTCCTGGCATCCATTTAAACTGAACAGTGTGCACAACACATCATCCCAATGGAAATAATCCACCGTGCTGGGAGCTGCGGCTGCCTGGGAAATGAACTGTAGGTTCTGCAGGTTCTGTTCTAGCACGGGTTGGGCTCTAAAGCCAGAGGAAGGTTTGCAGTGCAAGGAATTATTCCGTGTTTCAGCTGCTGACAAACACTTTCCCTGCTGGTGCTGCCACACCTGGGGATGTTTGTCATCCACAGCCAGGTTTCCTCCAAAGCTTCAAACCCAGCATTAACACACAGGCTCTGGGAACATTTGGTTTTTAGGTCAACATTTTAGTTTAGTTTTGGTATTTAATGATGTAAGAGCAGAGTTGTTTTATATAAACCAGTTGCTTCTCTTTTTCCATCCCTTCAGCCTAGGGAATTCCCCATAACACAAATCCTTGCATTAGGTTGGAAAAGTACAGTACAATGATTTTTACTTTTCTAAGTTCATCATAAACACCCAGTTGAATGTCCTTTCTACTCCTGCAAAGTCCTGCTCCTCAAACTGATTTGTACAACTAAAACTCTGAGCACCAAAATGATGAATGTGTTCCACACGCTCAAGCTTTGGGAGTTTTTAGTTAATAAAAATGTTTTGGCACCTCACTACCTGTGCAGTCCAACTGGGAAAAACACAGTAAGTGGTAGAAGGAAACTGGGACAGTTTCTCTCCCTTCCACACCAGTGCCTGTCAGGCTCTCAGTGCTGTGGGTTGTTGGGTCTAAGGGGCACCAGCTCATTGCCCTGTAGCATGGGGGGAGATACGGAACCAGCCAGAGTTTATGTAACCTGACTGTAACCTCTGGGGCTGGAAATTAAATAATTATTGATCTGAGAAGAGCCTGGAACTGACTGTGCTGGTCTAAATCAAGCTGTTCTGGGCAGTCTTGGGAGAACCACATAAAACTTGTACAGGAAATAGCAGTGAAGGTGATGATGGGCAATGAGTTACAGCATAACTTACACCGTGGCAATTACTAAATCTGGTATTTAGTCAGTTTTAGGGAAATAAAGCTGTACACAAAGACTGTGCTGCACATGCCCCCTCAGATGCCTCAGCTATTTAGGCAGTTACTGTGGCTGTGACCTCCTGCTGTACCAGCTCCTGCCTCTGAAACAGCTGGGGCTGTTAAGAACCATTTCCAGTTCCACACAAGGTGGATCGGGTGACTCTCACTTTATCACCCCCCGAGGCCACCTCAAGGACAAAGAAAAGGGATACACTCAAAACTAATGTTTGGCTATGGGGGGAAGGACAGACCTGGGCTCCTGCTGGACACACAGACCAGGCTCATTAGACCCTGAACTGCTTCTGCTTCCCTCCACCTTCATTTTCCTTGGCACCTTAGAGACCTTCTCCAAGGCTTTCCCCCAGCCCTGCCTGGGGGGAACATGGTGGTTTTGGGATTTTACAGACTCTGGAGACAAAGATTCTATTTTTGTGTCCTGATACACATCAATGCCACCCGGCCTACACTTCCAAAAAGAAAGGCTGTGCTGTGAGTTACAGTCACCCCCACAGAAAATTCTGAATACTTGTGAAAATATTGAAGTTTGTTGGTTTGTAGGAATTTGCTGAACTGTGCTCACCCCCCATATCCTCAGTTACTACTCCAGAGCACCGTTTCCACATTGCTGGAGCTGCCAGCAGCACAGTGTTGGCTCTGGGTACTTTTTCCACAACAAATAAGGCTGGAAAAACTGCATAAATACACTGAGCTGGGAGCCACTCCATTGACAGGGCTCATAACTGACACAGTTGGAAGTTCCCAGAACAGCTGATTCACACACTGACACTAATGGCAGTGACAGGCTGGAATGTGACAGCACAGCCAGGGCAGGGGGAAGCCTCTCAACAAGGATGGGGGCTTATTTTAATATATATATAGATAGACAGATACATAAGAAAAAGTACAGACTGACTTCTAATTAAACTATACGACCCTAAATTGCTTTATGATTTATCTTCTTCCTCCATGCTTTGTTATCTTTATAATTACTCAATCAATTTGCATTCTCTGAATTATTGGCAGTGGAGGCTGTGCTGCACCCAGGGACAAATTGCAGGGTTGAGTTCAGTTTACGTCTGCAAATTGCTGTGCAAGGAGGGGGGTTGTTGTGGGTTTGGGGGTTTTTTTCCCCTCGTACCTGGTTTCCAACTGCACTGCAGCACCTCAGCTTTTAGTGCAGGAGAAAGAAGAAGTTTTGGCTTTTCAGTCCTGGTGAAGACACAGCTGTTGAGTCCTAAGGCTGCAGAGGTGTTAGAACCACTTGGATCAGAGCTGCTGACCAACAGTGAAGGCACAAATGTCACGATGGAGGAAAGTTTGTGTCGTAAAACAATTCAGCAGCACAAATTCAGAGCTGCCAGTCCAGTGGTTCGACTTTACCTGCGTGACTTCCTTATGCTTTTGACGCTGGGAAAGGAACAAACGCCGTGTTACTTTTGCTAATACAGCAAATACGGGGTATTTTAGCATTAATTCAAAATTTGGTCCTTTATTTGGCATTTTAGGTTTACAAATGGTAACAAAAGTACGACACTTCTGAAGAAAACACACCAAATCATATTTCCAATGCTCTTCAACAGACTTCTCCTTTGAAACAGTCTTTGATTGTTTCATGTTTGAATAAGCCAAACGTGTTTCCTGACTTTCCCTGGGTTCCAGCAGTTGTGTCCATCCCAAACAGGTTCCCCTGCAGCACTGACAGCACTCACCAAACACACTCTGTCCTGCACACTTCAGTCCTGGATCTCCATAGGTGGATTAACTGATTTTCTTCTGGCTTTTGCTATTCTTGGAGTCCCAGAGTATCACAATGTTAAAATACACCAGAAATAATAAGAAGTGTAAGCAGGAAACAATGGACACGGACACGGGAAACAAATCCGGGAGGCTCTGGGGAGGAGGCACTGCAGCACTCAGGAGAGACAGGACACCCATCAGGGACAGGGAAAGGAGGAACTGGAAGATAAGGGATGACGAATTAGGTGTTGGTGATGTAACACCTCAAACAGGTGAGCTGTTACTGCATTGTTTGGGTGCTCTGTCACAGCCCCCTCCACTGACACTTCTGTGCTGGGAGGAGCTGCAACTCAGAGTTACAGCAATGAAATCGCTTACCAGAGTCCTGACAATCCTGGCAAAGGACTTAAACCAAGACACATATCCCTTCAGGGAAAGGGAGAATGCTTTGAGCTGCAGGTCCTCTGCTGAGGTCTTGTCCAGGATGGAGAAGGAGGCCAGGCAGGTGGCCAGGAATGCCGGTGTGGTCACGGCGTAGGGCAGGAGCAGCCCGTCCCGCAGCAGGAGAGGCAGCATGCTGGGAGCACGGTCATCCCAGCGTGAGGGCACAGATCCAGGGGTGTTCCAAAGAAAGCAAAGAGAAGAGGAAAACCAATAAATACATTTATCCTTACAGGAACTGAGGAAGAACATGGTGTTCAGAGAATCATAGAATGGGTTGGGAGGGACCTTCAAGCCCATCTCATTCCAGCCCCCTGCCACGGGAAGGGACATCTTCCACTATCCCAAGCTGCTTCAGCCTGGCCTTGGACACTTCTCTGGGCAATCTGTGCCAGGGCCTCACTACCCTCACAGGGAAGAATTTCTCCCCAGTATCCCACCTAATCCAGGTGGGAAGCCATTTCCCCTGTCCTGTCCCTCCATCCCTTGTCCAAACTCCCTCTCCAACCATGTTAATAGTTTCCAACTCACCTGAAAGTTGATACAAGTAAAAACCACGTGGCCATAAAGGGGATTTCATTTATGATTAAGCAAACTGGGCTAGAGTGAAAAGAGAAAAAACAGGGATCAGATCTTCCCTTATCAAACACGCCTTCCAGGTCCATGTGGGACATCCACATGGAACAGCAGCACTGGTGACTGTCCCCTCAGCCAGAGTGACACAGGACAGACCAGCCTGGCTGTACTTCACACCTTCATTTCCAGGTTATTCAGAAAAGCAAATGTGCAGAGCGTTTAAAGTTCAACATATTTAATATAGGTTAAAGAGCAGCATGCAATAAGAGCACAAGGAAAATCAAAATATATCCACAGGAAAATAATTTACTTACAGTGCCACCAGAAGAATGGATTTTTCATGGACTTGAAAGGAGAACAGGAAAAATGACAGGGCACAACTAACCTTAGGGAAGGAGGTGAGAGCTGGTTAGTGTGTGTGACTGCAATGCAAAGCTCTGCTTTAGTGTCTCTGGCACAGACTCCACATGGAGGCAGGAGCTCAATGATCTGAGTTTTCTAATTAACTGCTACATTTCCTTCAGTGCCATTTACAGGCACCCAGAGCAGCTCCTGGAACCACCCACACGTGCTGAAAACACTGGGTTTGAAAGTTGACCAGGATTAGTCAGAAAGCGCTTCATGCAGAGCCCTCACTCTCGCTCAGCTTCACCCAGAGCACCCCACCAAGGAAACACAATATTCACCCACACAGGCGCTGGAAAACCTCAGCCATGGTAAGAACTGCCCACCTTTTTGACATAAAACTTTGCTCATCGTCATGAACAGTTAATACACTAAAGTCAGTAAACTGGTTCGGGTTTGTTTTTCCTCCCACCAAATAAAAACACCACTGCAAAACACCAACTAAATCTTAGAAAGGGTAAGTGGGATTTCTAGGCAGTGTTGTGATATGCTCTCAAACGCTGCTCACATAAATTAAAAACAGAAATTATTTTGTAACTCTTGAAGCTTTAGAACCAGCTCCATATGATTTTTGATTTTTGCCAAAGTCATGGCAATGTGCTTCAATTCACTGGTATGACTAAGGAAAGGCAAACATTTGGGAAAACAGAATCATTTCATTTTCAAACCACTAATGAGCTCACAATGTCCATTTGGGGACTTTTTAATTGAATTTTGCAGCCAATGCAATAAGAAAAACTAACACTTTGGTAGCTAAACAAAAAGAGGAGAAATCCCAACTCTATATGAGGTTTTAATTGTATGGAATCTTCTAAAGACTCTTCAGAGGAAGATGATAAAATACAGCATTAAATAAAGAAACTGAGGCTAAATAAACAAGTCTGGGTTTAAAAGACAGGTCAGACCTCCTGCACATGTGCAAATAAAGCCTTTTTTAACCAATTCCTTCAGCATTTCATGGCACACACCCCTCTGTGCTCTGCAGCAACTGCTGTTGGAGCTGCTGGTCACACACCAGCGCTGAGGGGTGGATGGAAACAAGGAGCAATTCCAAACAAACACTTACCAAAGCAAATTTAAACCCTCTGAGGGAAGGCTGGACAGTGAGTTTGATACAGGCAGGAAGCAGGCTCAGGAATGTCACAGCAAAACTGGAGAGTTTTGTAAGAAAAACAATTTTAAATACATGAGCAACTACATCCAGTAATACTTCACTCTGTAGGCCCAGACTTGAATTTTTCACTTAGCTGAGAAACAGACCTGTGAGCTCTGACTTCTAAGAGCACTAAAAGGGGTAATGCATTGTATTTGCAAATTTTAACTGTTTCAACCAGGCAGCTTAAATCACCATATGGACAAGCAGGGAATTTTTCAGTTCCTAACAGCTCTTGGGAAAACCCTCCTCACTTGGGAGAAAAAGCTACCTAAAGCACTTAAGTTATGTCTTACCTGAGTTTGAGCTGGGTTTGAGGTGACACTACATTCTTTATCTTTATAAGGACACTTAGACTGCACCAAATATTGGCTACTTTATCCTGGAAGAAAATAAAAAGGTAATTATTGATAATTCCATTGATTTAAACTTATGTTTGTGAGAACAGCAGAGCTTGGGAGGTGGGGGTCGTTGGCTTTCTGCTCTGAGAGTGCAAAAAACACTTGCAGATGTACATCATATTCTTAGATGTACTTGAGCTTATTCTGAGTGGAAGTTTCAAGAGACTCAACTAAAACATGCTCTAAAATAACTGAGAAATTGTTCTTCAGCACAAGGGACAACTACTTAACTCATGAGACCACACATTCTGTGAGAATATGGCTCTGACACGGTGTCCCTGAGCAAACAAACACTGGCACATGGGAGTCCTTTGCAGGAGGATGCGGTGCTGGCCCATCTCATTCCTGCCTGGCTGTGCTCCGTGCCTGCCAGCACTGACAGAGTTAACCCCTAATAAATCAAGGAGTCTAAAGACATTAGCAGTTGTGCTAGGATCACTTTCCAAATTAAATCTGTAAGCACAGCTCGTGAAACTCATCCCCAAGCAGCTGCTGGAGGCACAGCTGTGTGGACAGAACACCACGGAGGCACCAGCACCACCAACTGAGCCACCTCCCTCACGGGCTCGCCAGCAACACGGGCTGTGCGCAGGATCCCCAGGGGACAGGGGGTTTGGCAGCACCAGCAAACACCACTTCACAGCCAGCACCCTTCCACAGCCTCAACAAGTGCTCCTGGGCTGCAGAGGGAGCCAAGCCAAAGAACCTGTCCCACACCCCCGGGCTGAGTTACTGGGCAGTGCTTACGTGGACAATTTCTCATTTTATCTGCATTAGCATCCAGCAAGTCACTGCCCTGAGCAGCCCAGGAAATATTTGGGCTAATATTAGACTAAAATCCTTCAGCTCTTTTGGACTCATTGGTTATTGACATTCACAGATTGCATTTTTAAACTTGGTACTGAATAAAAAGTGTGCTTTTTATTGCTTCACAAATTGCAAATAATCCCCACGGAAAAGGGTCATGTCGGGGGGGTTGTGAGGAGGGGTCTTTTTTGGAGAGGTTCTTTGGTGTTTGTTTGTTGGGGGTTTTAAATAAACTAGCAGAGAGTACACTAAGAACACTTCTGTACTACTGCCTTTGGTACGTCAACGTTAACTTCTGAAGAGAAAAATGCCAGCTGTGATATTATCTACATCTGAGAAAGATTGGAAGAATAATAAACATGAATTAAACTACGTAAGTATTTGCTTTAATCCCTGTGACAACACAACCTGAAATCCAAAGCTTCATTTTATTGGTTAAGCTTGAAGGTGAAGAATCTACTGTATAAGAGTGCAATACTGACTCGTGCCCTAATTAAGCAAAAGAGCAGCAACAACTCCCTGTGAGTTGGGAAATACTGGATTAATGCTGCAGGTACTCAGCACTTGGCAGCATGCAATTGTCCATAGCCTTAGGAAAAGCAGAACTGGCCTAAAACTTTTGGAAAATATGGTGGAAACTGGCACAAGGTGGGTCAAAAAGGAAGTTCTAGGCTGTACCCACAAGATTGTTTTAAATTCTTTTTTTAAAAAATACCACTGAAAAGAGCTGAGCAGAACCAAAGACAGGCTGACGCTGTTCACTTTCAAGGTTACATCTTCTGACACTGTCAATTACTATGGAATCTGTTTCAATGGAAAAATGTATGGATTGAAGTAGGGGTCTGATGATGGGATAAGTGTTGTCTACTGGTATAATATCCTGGAAGATGCCAGCTGAGCTGGGGTTAAACACTGGATTAAATAACTGGCAAGGACTGCCTGCTGAAGAAGCCTCTCGAATTACCCGTCCCGTGGTGTGTCTCCCCCATGAAATCCCTAAAGGTCACACTGAAGGTTTCTCAAGGGATCTAAGAATACAGGGCAGGGGCAGTGGGGTGGGGAGAAGAAAACATGCATGCCTCAAACAAGCCTCTGTCAATGGGAAAGAGTCTTCTGAGTACTTGCATGATTTGTTCCACGTCAGTGCCGAACGGGAGCCAGCAGGCAGCGAAGGACAGCACCACTGTCCCTGCCAGTTTGGTCAACAGCACCAACCTGGGCCCAAGAGAAGAAAAAAGCTCTCACTTGAGGAAAAGCAACCCAGCAGAAATACCTGCTGCCTTAGGTCTCAGCAGCAAATATTCATTTTGCAGGAGGGGAAGGCGTTACACAGGTATCTTCTGCTCCAGATGAATTCAGAAATGCCCACATGCAGATCAGGAGAATCCCACTCTCCATGCCAGGCTGCCCAGGCGTATTCCTGAGAAAGACAGAACAGTCTAAAGCCACTTACCCCTTTCCTTTCAGTCCCTTCTTGAAGCACTTGCCCAGTAAATAGCAAAAAAAGGGCAGGGAATGGTACAGCTCCATTTGCTTGTAGTTTAAGGCCAAGCAAAAGGCCACCGAGCCCAGGAGGTCCCAGTCATGGGACAAACAAAGGACACCCCACAAGGCAAAGCCGAGGCTCACTGAGTTGTATATGGTTTTTTATGTCAAGGACAAGACACACATCTCAGTTCTGCAAGTCAGTAATTAATGCCCTGAGGGACAGGCATAAATAGCTTGGAAAATTAGTTTTTCCAAGTTAGTTTTAAAAACACGTTGCCAGTCGTGACTGTTTCGTTCACAGAGGGAAATAATTTTACTTCTGCTTAAAATGTAATTTTTGTATTTCCAAGGCTTGATTCAGAGCTTGCACAGGTAAATATGAGGACAAACTATGTGTGTGTTAATTACATATATAAAGCATTTTCAGTCAACCAAGCTCTTGGTGACAGCACTATACAATATGCATCAGGGCAAACTTTCTTCTTGTATTTACATAATTAAGGACAAAGCTTTCCCAAGCTTCTCCTCCCAGCTCCCAAAAGATATGTGCAGAATATTCAAATATATCAGTGTTTAAATTATATATAATTTAGTTCAAGGACTTCTGAGGTTCTTGTGATTCTATTACACTCACAGTGCACCCTCATCCATGACCAGTTCCCTTAACTGCTAATCCTGCACAAACAATGAATAATAGTTACTAAAAGCAATGTTGCTGCCTTATGACTTTGAGAACAGGTTCACAAGATCAGTAAATTTGGAATAGACTAAGCCATGCTAACTATTAAATTGCCACAAAATATTAGCTTTGTCTTTTACTTGGTGTTCTTAAAAAAATGAGATAAACCAATAAGGCACAGAATCCCAGAATGGTTTGGTTTGGGAGCTATTTTAAAACTCATCTTGTTCCACCCCTTGCCATGGGCAGGGACACCTTCCACTAGCACAGGTTGCTCCAAGCCCATCCAACCTGGCCATGGACACTTCCAGGGATGGGGCAGCCACAGCTGCTCTGGGCAACCTGTGCCAGGGCCTCCCCACCCTCACAGGGAAGGATTTCTCCCTGATGTCTAATCTAACCCTGCCCTCTGGCAGTGGGAAGCCATTCCCCTTGGCCTGTCTCTCCAGGCCCTTGTAAACAGTCCCTTGCATTTCTTGTGCTGTCAGAAATGTCACAATACTTGGTTTCCTCTGTCAGTGGAGGAATGTGTGATGACACATCCAGACCGCCCACGTTGCTTTCAGCCCACTCCCATTTCCCACTCCCAGTGCCCGGGTGTATTTGACAGCTCATTGATTTCCCATCAGCAAACTCCCACCAAAAGGCCCTGATCTTGCAGCAGTTCAGGTTAAGCAAATCTTTGACTTCCTGGGAGCAGGCACAGGGGGTGACACTGTCCATGTTAGAGTGGCAGGGCTGGGACAGCCCCCAGGGGCTCTGCAGGACATCTCTGCTTCCACTGCACCCACCCAGCATGAGGTCAATTGGCAGCATTTGCTTGTTCATGTACAAAACCAGGACAAAGCCAGAATTCTTATTAAAACACACCCTGTGAAGGTGTCTGCACCAACAGGGACCAGTGAGCCCTGGACTGACCTCACTTCACTGTGAAGCCAGGACACAACAGCACATTTTCCAGAAATGAACGTCTCCCACAGCTCCTCCTGACACTCCTGTGCCATCCAAGCAGATCTGAGGTGACTCCCTCTCCAAACACAAATCACAGGAGCACAGACCATTGTTCTCTTCCCTGTCACAGCACCTCTGGTGTTGTTTGCAATAAAGTTACTGACAGAAATACGAGCTGGAGGCATGGAAAGAATTATATTCATGTTTGGATTGATTTGTCCCAATATCAGTAATTTTTATCTCAAATATGTCTCAGACTTACAGATTTTTTTGATATCTCTGCTTTGGGGTGGCAGAAGCCCCTCAGATGAATTCGTATGCAAAAATAACCCTGTGCCCAGCCAACAAAAAGTGCTAAAAACAGTGTTACTCCATAAACACAAATTCATCCCAGTGCAGAACAAGGATACTGGAAGTGTCCATGGTCAATAAGAATGAGGCCTGGATAAAGCAGGATACAGAGAGCACTGGAAACCTGGAAAGAAGGATCAAAAAAGAGAGGGGACAAATCATTATTCCCAAATTAGACAGAGGAACTTACACCTCTCCAGTACCAAAATATGCCCCTCCTTGGTGCACCCTATTTGTAGGAATCTTATTCTTTACAAGTAATCATCTGTCAGGAACATTCTGAGGAATAAAAAAGGATAAACATTTTCCATAAATGAGAAGATATTGAATATTGCCTGTCCTTTGCAAACAGCTCCAAAATCACCCACACCCACCCCAAACCTTAAGCCATTGCAAAAAACAGGAGACTTATTGTTCCAAAATGTATTGAATCTGTGAGGAGTGTGCAAGACAAAGCAGTTCCCAGATCCCCCTGTGTCACACCAGAATCTTGCTTTTACTACTCAAGTAACGAATTCAGAAAGAAATATAATTCAGGAATTCATGGCTACTAAATTTCAGACCATCTTGTTATTAAAATAATTGCTGTAAGATAAAATAATGACTTTTTTAATCTTTTGAACTGAAAAGCCTTTAATTAACTCTGTTACAGTTCTACCCTGTTCTGTGTTTTCTTTGTTTAATTTACACATACACATACACACACACCAGGTACTTGCCTTCTTTTTAGCAGATGTTTCTTTCAAGGAAGAACAATATAAAATAACTGCAGGAATATAAACCAGCAAATCAGCAACAAACACTGCAAAATAAAGATGAACTTTACATTAGAATCCTCCTGGGAGGAGACAAGGACAACATACAGGCAAGTGAGCACTAAAATATCAGAAAGTTCTTCATCGGAATAAACTGGGCAGTTCCACTTCAAAGGACAAAAAGAAACAGGTCCACAGAATTTGATCTTGTTAATGTGTGTAAGGCTCATTTCTGATGTCCCAAAGCTGTTGCTTCCACGTGTTCAGCTGTCCTGGCTCCTGGCACAGCCTCAGTCACACAGGGAGCACACTCTAGTTCCTCACATGCCAAAACCAGGGAGGCATTTGGGAATGCCCCAAAGAAATCGGCTCTGACTGGATCCAGGCAGGTTCTCTGATGAGACAGATACTCTGGGGGCACAACTAAGAAGCTCCAGATTGTAAGAATCTCTGTGTGAATTAGTGATGTGGGTCAATAGACTAAAACTGGTGACTTGGCTTTGATAACCTACCCACAGCAAGTATTTGTAAGAGTTGAAAAGAAAACAGAACCAGTAGGTTCCCCTGCCTGGGATTCTGCCAAGGAGGTGAATTCCCTTTGAGCCTGAGAAAAAAAACTCAGATTATTTTTAAAAAACAGTTTCCTAAAATGTGCAGTGGTTCCAAGAGGGAAGGTGTACTTTGCCTCCTTTTAGCCAAGGCCCTTGGAAGAAAATGTTTCAATATCTCAGTTACTCAGTGATGAATTGTTTTGCCAGCTTAAGCCACAACTAAACAAATATACCCAAAGTGTTAGCAAAACAAATACACTGATCCTTCAAATAAAGCTGACATTGACCACTCTGAATTATTTTAATGCATTCTTCTAATGGTTACTGTTAAAAAGTGTTTATCAGCTCTCTAGATCCATCAGTGGTTTGTCAAGTGAGTTGATTTCAAAATTAATAAAGACCATTTCAAGGGTAATTAAGTTCTAGTGATTTTTATTTTTTTTCAATTCAATCAATTACCAGAGACCAGACTGAGAGGTTTGTGAAGTACAGAAAAGCTATTGAACAACAAATTCTGCTGCTGTAATCAGAAAGCATTTTGTGGAACTTGAGTGTTAGGAAAAGCAACACAGGTTTAAAATGAAGGAAAACAGAAACAGTATAAGAGTTCATTGGACACATTGTTTGCTGTTTTCCTGATACAGTTAACAAATAAGGGTATCTACAGATTTTTTTCTGTACTCCTTTCATCATTTTCTTTGTAGTGGCAGTTCAACATAACAAGAGAGTCACAAGAGTGACTGCAGGAAAATGAAATTCAGAATAGATGTAGTAAAATAAATTTTTACTTTTTTGTTAACAGTATAATATCAAATGTCTTTCCCTTTGAGATCAAGTATCCAGCTCATAATAAAGATCTCTGAGACCTCAACTGGCTGTTAAGTCAGTGAATGCCAGTTTACATGTAAATTAATTTTAATATAAAAAACCAAGTTCGGCTAAAAATAAAAAAGATAATTTATCAGAAGGGAAAACAAGAATATTATTTTCAAAATTAAAAAATGAGTCTATGCTACAAAAACTAGCACTGTTTCAGAGTTTTTAATGAATCAATCGGGCTGGAAAATTGTTAGTGTATTTTATGTTTATCATGATGGCAGAAGAGGAAAGAACACAGGAGTTTGGTTCATAAATGGACCTGCACAACCACCTGAGTTAAAGAACTGAGAATAAAGCAGCCAAACCAGAGAAGCTGCACATTAAACACATTAAATGAGTGAGACAAATGTGCAGGGCCATCCCAAGGACTGTGATCTCCCTACCTGTTGTCCTCATAAAGAGTTTGTGTGGCTGACTCTCGTAGCCCCGGGAGCTGTGCAGGGCAACCCAGTCAGGATTTATGAACTTGGCACTGGAAAACAAAGTACAGACACGTCAAAATGCAGACAGTTCTCATTTCCCTTTACACTCCTCTCAGCAATAAAGATGACATGCCCAGGAGCATATTCCAAGAGTTAAGATGAATGAGAAGAAATATTTCAAAGAGCAATAGTGATCAATGAGAGATTTTCCTCATCCCCCAGATCAGCTTACACTATAAACTACTTCACAATTAAAAAAACCTAATCTTTGGAAACAGTAAAAAGGGAATACAATATTTATTAGAACAAAGCAACCACCTTCAGTCTGGTTCCACTGACTTTTAAAAAAACAATTGTAAATACCTTTCATACTCAAGTATTAAATATAAACCATTTACAGTTCACATAGATGCCCCACATAACTCTGCCTGTGCTCTTTAACCTACATTCTTATTCCATAAGTCTCATTCCAACGGCAGTAAAGCCCTTGTGGAAAAAGTATTCCAATAACAGAATTCTATTTACATGATATCCACTCATCAAATGACACAGGGGCTCTCCACACAGGAGAGCTTTCCCAGGCAATGCACCCAATTCCTACAGCACTTTTTCCCTGGGCACCACTGATCCAACAGGGGAAAGCTGAATATCCAAGCCACATCTGAAGCTGCTAAAATTTACAGACCTGGCAAAAAGGAGAATGTAACAGAGAAGTATTTGAAATCCTGAACTTACATGTAAGCACAGACAAAACTGTGATAGGCTGTGAGAGGTGGATAATCAAGGCCCCAGTACAGGAGGTTGTTATCACTTGTGTTGAAGTACCTAGAAAAAGTAAAATTAAAGAAGTATCTACATTTCCAGCTTGCTTTTGGCCCAAGAAAGAGGCTGAATGCTAAATGTTTTCAAAATCCAAACCAGAAAGTAGCAACTTGTGTAAATGCTTAATTTTACTGCAAACAAAGAAAATCTCAAGCAACAAAACAGCAAAAGTGACTCAGAGTTCACGCGTTTGTGGCTGCAGAGCAGGTTTAGAAAAGCTGCTAAAGTTCGTTTCTCTGGAGAAGGAAAATCCTACTTCTCCCTCAGAACTCAGGTGGACTACATGCAAGAAAGGAAAAGGGTTTTCCCATTTGTGATCCCACTGTGTCAGTATTTCTATGGAAGGCTGGCAGTTCAAACTGTCACCTCTTCCGAGAGAGAAACAGAGGGTTTTGTCCAAGGCAAAGTTACAACAACAAGGCATCAGACCCTTTCTATCTCCCAGTGAAACACTGACTACTCTGCTCCAGCTGCCACGGGGCAAGCTCAGGCTTTTCCAGTTTCTCTCTTCAAATGCAGTCAATTTTTGACATTTATTATAGTAAATGATATTTCTTGAATTCTTTATGAGCTGCCTGAAGTGTCTTATGAACTGATGATAAATCACATTTCTTAGAGTTGCATCTCTGCTTCTCATCCTACAATTCAAGATTGCTCATGCCAAGGCAGTGCAGATTCTTTATGCAGAATGTAACGGTTTGCAACTTACAGTGAACTTTCCAGTTCGGGGAGTTTATTTTTTTAATTTTACCTTCCATAAACTCATAGTTTCAATAAAAAACCCAACCCGCATATCCAGTAATATTAATCAAGAAAGCCTTCAGAGTTTTAATTAGCAGTAGGATAAGAATGTTCTTAAAGCAGCCTTTAATAAATAATGTCAAGACTTTAAAGAACAACATAAATAAGAATTAAGTTCTCGAATGTAATCCCTTGCATAGATGTACTTTTCCCAATGCCCAAAACTGAATATGACTTTGCTGTATTAGAGGTTGAATTCCCAGAGCAGACCCAATCCAAACCCAAAAACTTCCATTATAAATATCAAATTACATAAATGATAAAAACAGAGAGCAAATACACCAGGACCAAGATGCCCACCTGGCAGCCCATCAGCTAAACTCAGCCTGCAAGAGTTTCATCTGGCCCCTGGGAATGCCTGCAAATAATGGCTGCTATAACTCCTAATTTTAAGTAAATATAGTTCAGTGGATCAGCAGAGTGGATCAAAGCTGCCAACTCCATTATTATGGAATATCCCTTATCCCGGGTTTGGAAACGACAATACAGATACAACAGGATGATCTGAGGTCACCATACAGAGCCACCTGCAGAGTTCACAGATATTTACAGAAATACAATTGAATTAACATCCTATTCTGTCATACCAGTCTGTTCCCCACCAGCTGAGGGAAAACTACACCAGACAAACACCACCACTGTTCCTACTGGAAGATGACCTGGAATTCCATATATTCCAGTTTGTATTGTATCATATATATGGACTAAATAATTTTTACTGTTCCGTGCAAGATCTAAGGAATATCAGAATTAAGATAAAAAGAAATAAAATACTTGGAATAATTTTCCTTCTGTTTTAAGTGATCTGTACAAATTAAGGTCGCTATCCTTACATCTACATTCCAGTCACTCAGAATCTAATAGGAACATGGGTGGGAACAAAGAACTCAAGAGGTGTAAAACACAACCAAAATTTCAGTACATTCACCCTTTGTAAACTGAGCTCCACCAGCACCACCTACCACTGCCTGATGGGTAAATTGTAAGTAATTTCTTGCCAGTGCCTCTGAGCTTCATAGTCTCCATACATAGGTGGTTTTCCTGCACCTACAAAAATAGGACAAAGTGGTCAGGAATTATTTGGTTTATACAGATTGCTTTCCCTCAGTTATGTACTGCATTTTAATATATTACTGATTTTATTCTCCTTTTTCCTATGGCACTGGAGAGCAAACAGAGACTGCTGTGCAGTCTAACAGGGAGGACAAAAAAGTTATGAGTTCTCTTGGCTTTCTGGATATTTCTGCAATAAGCATTTATCAAGGCACTGTGCAGTGAAGAACTGCTTCCTCATCTGACAAAAAAAATCATTTCCAAGTGTAGATGAAAAATGGGGCACTTTCCCTGATTTTGTGTGAACTACTGCACTTCCTCAGTACGTGATAACTGTCCATGTTCTCACCTGTGTTCCAGCCACGCTGTGGGACCTTGCTATTAAAATCAAAAACCAGCCTTTTTCATGGAAAAAATAAGTTTTATCAATGCAAACACTTCAGTGTCCACTCAAATAATTCCCTCCCTGGAAGGTTAACTGATACTGGCAGCATGTTAAACACCTTCACAGAGTTTATTTACTTCTATTAACCTGCTTATTGAGAACAGAGACTGGACTGATTGTACTCCCAGAGAAATATTGACACAAGTCAGACAGAGATTTAAGAGTTTCCTTAAAATATAGGAGAGCCATCTATATTTCTTCCCATGATCTATGTTTGTGGGAGTCCCACAAGCTCAGATATCTACTATTTATCCCCAGAAAGTGGAAAGGACATATTATCTCTGCTAATTTATTCCTGGGTGGTAGAGAGAGTAGATTATCTCCGCTATATGACACATTCAACCTAGAGTTTCCTAAATAAGTGAGGTCACCGGGGAACAGGAGTTTGATCAGTGTCAGTTCTGGAGCTATAAATCTAGTGGAACAAAAAATCTGCCATAGGATTAGTGAAATTCAAGATTTTAATCCAAAGTTTGATTATAAAAAGCCAAATACAGACTGATCAGTTAGCTTAAGAATGCATATTCAGCTTCCATCTACAGCAAGCACAGAGTATACTGACAAACGGGGTTAAAAATTAATAAAACCCCAATATTTTATTTTAAAAGGGTTGCTATCAGATTTTCCTATTCCTAAAGGAGTTACAAGATCATTGTGTAGGAAATAAAAATTTTAAAATTGCTATTGTAGTTTAGGTATTATTTTAGAAAATCTTTCAAAATCTTGATGGATTTAAATCAAGTTTTTAAAATCCTGTTAGCAGTGGAATTGTAAATACTTGCAGTGCAAGAGAAATTCAGTGTTGTGTGGCAAAAGACGGTGTTTTCTGCCTAGAGGTGGGTGAAAGAGCCCCAGTTACCTACAGATCTCTCAGAATGGCATTTTCAGAAAGCAAACTCAAACCAAACAACTGGGCAAGCAACTCAGGTTCAACAAATTCCTTCAGCTGAATGAAGCCCAGGAGTCACCAGTTTTTATCACCAGAATAACTCCTGAGCTCCAGCCACTCAGGGCATGAGGCTCCAACTGACTGAACAGAAAACCAGAGCTGCATTAAACTGAGCCTGTGATCCTTTGAACTGATGAAGGTTGAACATAACGGTTCTTTTTTTATTTTTTTCCTCAGTTTGCAGAGAGCAAGCTTTGAGCAAGCTTATGCTACATGGGAATGGCATTGAGAGGCCTGGAAAGAAACTCGCTAATTCTTTGCAAGTGTTCTGACACGGGGAGGAGAAAAACTCATCCATTAACAGGATGCAGCTGTAGCTCAGGCTGTAAACAAGCTCAAGGAAGCCCAGCTCCAAGGCAGAGTAATCCCTCACTCCACGTCACCTTTACACCGTCTTCATTAGCACCACTGGAGTTTTAAAACCATAATTTATATTTAGCTGTCTGATATCGAATCTAAAGGACAACAGCAAACAAATCTACATTTGGACTGCAATATTCTGCACATAAAGGCACAGGGGAGAACAGCCACATGTTCAGCCTAAAACATCACTGACCACCACCACTCCTCAAAAAAAAAAAAAGTTGTGGTGTTTTTCCCTCAGTGTTTTGTTCCAAGCAACTGTGATGTTAATCACTGCACACTTCAAAAAACAAGAACAAGGAATTCTGAGGGAAATCAGGAGGCACTAAAATATGATGACACTCGAAATAACACAGTTTCCTATTTATGATTTTCCACAAATAAAAAGTTTCCTTTAATTTACCCCAAGGTCCATAGCTCAGCCGGTGAAGGTGCATTACCTGAGTAGGAGCCCAGTGACACAGCCCAGCGCACAGTAAGTGCCAGTAACACCGTAACTGTCATTAAGCTCCACTTCTCCATGGCTGCTCTTTGTGACAAGCCAAAAGGGACCTGAAAAAACACCACAAACATCGCTACAGTACCATCCACGGGGTTGCTCCTTAGGGATCACTGCTAGTCCTGGTTTATGTCACTTGGTTTCTCATTTGAGAGCACCACTGCCAAATTATGCAGAGTGCAGATCCAGGATAGGCATCACCGCTGGTGTAAAGGGATTACAAGTGATTTAAATGAGGGCTGATCTCCCAGCTCCTACTTGACCACATTAAGGATCCAGTAACAGTAAGAAACACTGCGAAACCTGGAAAAATTCAAGGCCACATGCATACACTCAGAAAGCAAAAAACAGGAAAATGATTACGTTGCCCTGCGTAAAAAGCAAAAACAAAACAAAAGAAGCCACTAACTAACATGCAAAATTTGACCCAAAGAAACAAAAATACTTTCCCTTCTATAAAATACATCTGCCCTTCCCTTCCAGGTCATCAGAACATTTATTAACTAATTACACTTTTTTAATTCCTATATAACACCTACAGACTCCTCCATCTCTGTTCCTCTCATTTACTTCTGCCATCCTCTACTTTTGGAACAACTGTTGTTTTTCTGAGACACTGAACTTCTTTCTCTTTCTTCAATAGTGGTTCTTGAAATAATTCTTTCCTACTTAATTTTCAGCTTTAATAATTATCCCATACCTCCTGAAACAAAAAGCCATGCTTTTGTTAGAATCTAGAGCACGAACCTCTAGTTTCTACTATCCTGTGGGTAACAATATTAAACAAGGAAGAGGTTTTAGGGGACGATAAAGCTGGTTTGGTCAGTCCCAAACTTTTCACCTTCTGTCTCTGCCTGTGCAACACCTGAGGGTCTCTATAGTGAGATGCCATCTGGAAGCATATGGCGACAATCCCTCAAAAACCCCACTATCCTTCTGCACTGCCCACGACGAAGATAAACAGCACCAACACAAACCACCCACTCCTGGCCACAGGGACGCTGACAGAACCCAACCAGCGATGCACAGCGCTTAATACAGCTTGCTTTAAATCAGCACACATCTCAGCAGCGCCTTTCCCTCCTCAAAAACGCGAACGCTGAATGAAGAACTTAAATCTGTTGCAGCGATACTCGTCTGTGACCCTGCTCTTCCACTCACCCTGGTCTGGAGGTGCTTTTACTCCTCACAGTCCCTCATCTCCCCCATAACTCACTCACCCCGCTCTCAGATGCCACTCGCACCCTTTAACACCCCCGGCCTCCTCAGAGACCCCAGGATAAGCTGTCGCTGGGGGACTCGTGCCCAGGGCTCCCTGCGAGTCCGCCCGAGCTGCTCCCACCCGCCAGCGGAC
>NW_020955311.1:44150-46611 GCF_003031625.1 Empidonax traillii
TAAGCATAATCCTAAAAACTCGTCAGCTACAAAGTAACTTGGAATACAGAGTTACACCTCTAGAATCCACCGCGGCTGAAGCTGGTTTATGACACCGAAAACATGCGATGCAAAGTGAATTCCCAGCCTAAGCCCGGGGGAGAATCACCGAGGCAGATTCCTATTTCAGTCCTCCTCCCTCAGCCCCTCTCTTCTCTCCCTCTACTCTCCCCTCCAGGATTTTCCATGCCCTGAATTCCCCAAACGGCGAGGCCGGGGAGCACAGCAGCGCTCAGCCACCCCCAGTCCATGAGAGTTGCCTGTGGACTCCTACCGCAAAAAATGAAGTTTTCTGTTTTACCTTGCAGGTTATTCCTACTTAGTTTCTGGAGCTGGAATGGACGAGAACGCAGGAGCCCACGGCCGCACATTCAAGTGCATTATTTCAATTAGCTGAGCGTTCTTTGTTGCAAGGTGAAATCATTCACTCCCCGGGAAAGCTTTTTTATTGAATGCTTTCTAAATACTTGCATTGGGCACGTCGCCTGGAATTGAGTCTCTGTCACTAGTGTTTCTGCGGTGACTTTGACCAGATCAATGACTGGAAAAGGCATTAAGGACACATTGATACCGCGGGGTAGGAGACGAGCAGGGTTTGGTGCTCAGGAGTAAAGAGAAACCGATAATGAGCAGATAAACGGCTTTTCTTAACCCTTGGCGTTCTCGGGAGGCTTCGGCAGCTCCGCTGCCTCTTCTCCTCCACCCTGGCTCTCAGGCTTGATGTAAAGCCGAGCGGTGGCAAGGCAAATATCTCCCGGCTATTCCATAAATTTGGAGTGAAATGCGGTCAGGATAATGAGAAAGTCTTTCCTGGGGCAGGCGGGGGGAAGAGCCTGAGGCCATAAAAAGTTCCAGCTCATCAAGGATTTCGTTTCTGAGCGAAGCCGTGATGCAGGAGCGAGCGGAGAAACAAACTCTGGAGACGTTTTCAATTGCAGATTCACAATCTGACCTTTTATCCCGACAGCAGAACATCGGCCGTGATTTAGCGGGCACAGAGCCGAGCGCTGAGAGCCACGCACTGACAGCCCGCAGGAGCCTCGGCTCTTTCCTATCCTTTCCCTAGCAAAAACACGAATAAACTTGTTTGAAACCGCTACCGGGAGATGGATTTATTTTATTTTATTCCCCTGAAATACTACTAGTTACTACAAGTAACTAGAAATCACTGAGGGTTTGGGTTGTTTTCTTAAGTCCCTGCGATTCTCTGGGCGCTGGGGGACACGGAGCTTCCCCCGCACGACCCGGGGATTCCCAACCCGGGGGATGCTCCGAGCCCTCGGTAAAGCAGAGCGAGACATTTCGTCCCTTCGTGGAGAGGAGAAGCTGAGCCGTTTTCCTGTGTCCCGGCTTTTCCCATTTTGCTGAATCTCGAGAAAGCCGGGATTTTATTGCACCTGGAGTTCAAGGACGCTCCCTCTCACACTTCGCAGTCTTAAAAAAGTCGCGCAGTGCCTGCTTCCTCAGCTTGCTTACCAAATCCCTGATTAATAAAGTTTACTTAGTTATTTAAATAGATTAAATGTCACATTTTAAATGGAAGGGGAAGGTTCTACCTTCATGACCTATTTTTCATTTCTGATTTAGAAAAAGGCAAGATTAGCATGGATATTGCATTTTCAAGGACCTCGCCACTATTAAATAGACTGTTAAGTGCATTTTATGGCTGAAGAGTCTGTTCCCGGTTCAGTCTGGAAGGCGTGCTAAGTTCATCTCTACCTGCTACATTGAACATTCACTGACTAAAATACTTCCTGTGGATGTAATACCTTTGCTCTGTATCTTTTAAGTACATAACGCTTTATGTTTTAGCACTGGTAACACGTAATTCAATAAAAGCTCCCGAAATAGAAGTGTTGTCTCCCAAGAAAACTGCACGAGGGTGTTTGGCCAGTTGCAGCGATTCCCGGCTCGGGGAAAAGGCACGGCGGTGGGAAGGGAGGCTTCGGGGAGGGATGACAGGGATGCTCGCGGCTCCGGGAGGGTGTTTAAGCGGGCGCGCATCAGTCGCCGCCCCGCGGGATGCCCGTTCCCGTGCCCAGATCCGCGGGGATCTAACATCAGGAATTCTCCCTCGGAATGACGAGGCTGTTTTTCCGCCTCTCGGGCCGGGCTGACCCCCCGAAACAGGCGGGCCCCGAGTGCGTCTGGAACACGAGGAAGAGTCCACAAAACTGCCCGAGCTGCCCCAGGAGGCAAAATCCCATCGAATTCCTTCGGGAACTGTCCCCCTG
This sequence comes from Empidonax traillii, assembly GCF_003031625.1. Classification (NCBI taxonomy): domain Eukaryota; kingdom Metazoa; phylum Chordata; class Aves; order Passeriformes; family Tyrannidae; genus Empidonax; species Empidonax traillii. The sequence continues at coordinate 46,424 of NW_020955311.1, forward strand.
CCCCACACCCGCAGGAGGGAGAAAAATCTCCCCCCCCACCCCCCCGCCCCAAAGCAAGTCCTTGTGTCTTTCCCGGAGTGGAACACCCCCGAGGGCCCAATGAAGGACGAGGGATGGCGCTTCCCAAAGCGAAATGTTGCCCCCCCCCCCCTTCCTTTGTTTCTGGCCCAGGTCACAAAGCCGGGGCC
>NW_020955311.1:46632-110222 GCF_003031625.1 Empidonax traillii
CAGACCCCCGCTCTTCTCAGCCCCCGCAGTCCCTTCACCCCTCAGCCCTCCTCGCCTCCCTCAGCCGCCCCAGCACTGTCAGCCGCCGTCAGCCGCCGTCAGCCGCCCTCAGCCCCCTCACCTCCCTCACCTCAGCCGCCCCGCTCGCCCCTCACCTCAGCCGCCCCGCTCCGTCCGTTCCCGCCCTCTCTCCCTCCCCGGCTCGGCCGCCACGCGCGCTTCCGCCTATGAGGCGCCTTCCGGGCGGGCTGTGCGCACGCGCGGGGCGGGAGCCTGGGAGTCCTGCCTGGATCCGCAGGGGGAGGGATCCTGCGTGGATCTGCGGGGAACCGGAGCTCTGAGAGAGCTGGGGATGTTCCCCTCGAGAGGAGGAGGCTCCGGGGAGACCTTAGAGCCCCATCAAGAGCCTAAAAGGGCTCCAGGAGAGCTGGAGAGGGACTCTGGACAAGGGCCTGGAGGGACAGGACAAGGGGGAATGGCTTCCCACCGCCAGAGGACAGGGTTAGATTGGATGTTGGGAAGGAGTTCTTCTTCATGAGGGTGGTGAGGAGCTGGGATGGAATTCCCAGAGAAGCTGTGGCTGCTCCACTCCAGGCCAGGTTGGACGGGGCTTGGAGCAGCCTGGGATAGCAGAAGGTGTCCCTGCCCGTGGCAGGGGGTGGGACTGGATGAGCTTTAAAGTCCCTTCCAACCCAAACCATTCCATGATTCCGTGTCACATGTAGTGCTCACATCTCCACGGCGGCAGTTCCGGGAAGCGGGAGGATGCTCTAATGGGTGTTACTGATGAAAAGCACAGTCCTGGCACAGGGGAAGACCAGCTCTTTATTCAGGCGATGAATCTGAGTGTGGGTTCTTTATCACAGAAGGAAGGGAGCAGCTGGAAGACTTGTTCTTCAACACACCATGTCGCTGGGAAGAAGCTCCTCATCTCATCCCACTCCCTGCCATGGACAGGGACACATTCCTCCAGACCAGGTTGCTCCAAACCCTGTCCAGCCTGGCCTTTCCTTCTGGCCGTGTGTCTAACTGGAAGTGAATAGAAAACCGATTATTTTTAAAACTAACACCACTTACTGAGATTTTCATGGCCAAACCTTCCATATGAGCTGCCAGCAGTGCTCTCCTTGAGCTGGAATCCCAGGACTGAAAGTTGTGATGGGTTTAAACACAACTGCTACCAAATGGAAGTGTGGTCAAGAAGTGTCCCATTACTTGTAATAGAAATGTTGAAGTAACCAGAGATTATGGGAAAGAAAGACATAATTTATTATTTTTTTAGAAGCACATGTTGTTTTTAAAATAAATTAGCACTATGAACGCAGTATTCCATGACACCAGAGATAGGTTTTCCTTCTTGATGTTCTTCCAGTGCAATAACATCTAGAATAGTGATTTCCACTATCCGAACCATTTTTGAGTGTAAATTGCTTGGACATCCTGATACCTCCTACATCTGCCATCATTTCTGTCAACTGTGGTGCTACCTCAGCCCAAACAGTGTGAAGAGATGAAAGTCTGAGGTCTTAAACTGACAAAGGTAAAAATCACACCTGTCTGCTGTTTTACCAAGGTGTTTGGAGCCGTAATCCTGTGGAAAATGGCAGATTATGCCCATCAAATTTTACACAGTTTATCCAATCTGTTGTACTCCATCACTTATACTGCTGCTAAGTGAAATGCTTCTATTTCAAGACTGTGATAGGATTTTAAGGGGTGTCTCGAGATCACACCTCTGTAAAATAAGCATAATCCTAAAAACTCGTCAGCTACAAAGTAACTTGGAATACAGAGTTACACCTCTAGAATCCACCGCGGCTGAAGCTGGTTTATGACACCGAAAACATGCGATGCAAAGTGAATTCCCAGCCTAAGCCCGGGGGAGAATCACCGAGGCAGATTCCTATTTCAGTCCTCCTCCCTCAGCCCCTCTCTTCTCTCCCTCTACTCTCCCCTCCAGGATTTTCCATGCCCTGAATTCCCCAAACGGCGAGGCCGGGGAGCACAGCAGCGCTCAGCCACCCCCAGTCCATGAGAGTTGCCTGTGGACTCCTACCGCAAAAAATGAAGTTTTCTGTTTTACCTTGCAGGTTATTNGGCTGACCCCCCGAAACAGGCGGGCCCCGAGTGCGTCTGGAACACGAGGAAGAGTCCACAAAACTGCCCGAGCTGCCCCAGGAGGCAAAATCCCATCGAATTCCTTCGGGAACTGTCCCCCTGCCCCACACCCGCAGGAGGGAGAAAAATCTCCCCCCCCCCCCCCCCCCCCCCAAGCAAGTCCTTGTGTCTTTCCCGGAGTGGAACACCCCCGAGGGCCCAATGAAGGACGAGGGATGGCGCTTCCCAAAGCGAAATGTTGCCCCCCCCCCCCTTCCTTTGTTTCTGGCCCAGGTCACAAAGCCGGGGCCGGTGGGATGGGGAGCGAGTGAGCCGCATTCCCAGAGCCGGGAGGAGCGCTCGGAGTCGGGCAGCGCTGGGATGTGCGGGGGGTGCCCGATTAAACGCCCCCGGTACCGCTGGCGCGGACCCAAACCAGTAACCCCCGAGGAACAGGGAGCCGTGTCCCAAAGGGGTTCGGTGTCCCCTGTGGATGATTTTCTCCAGCCATCTCCCTGTAGGACAGGGAGAAGGAAGGTGTCCGATGGGCATCGCTCCCTTGGTGCCCCCGGAGCGCTCCCAAAGGTGTTTCCTCTGGGAAACCCGGCCTCTGTTCTGCCCTCCCGCAGCTCCGAAGTGGGGTCTCCGAACGCTACCCCGCCAGGAACACGGCTTTGCTGAGCCGGGGAACTGGGGGCGGAGAGGGGATGCCCCGAACGCTGAGGCTCCTTACAAAGGAGCAACGTCCACGCGCGACAAACACACAATATCCACAAAAGATCTTTCCCTGCCTTTTCCAGCGCTCGTCGCAGCCTTTCAATACCCATTAGCCCGTAACTTTGAGCCCCGCGCTCTGCCCAGGGACAGACCATGGTGCTATAAATAGGCGGTGTTGGGAGACGGCAGAGCGGAGTGGGGGGAAAAGGGGGCTCCACTCCCGCGGCCCCCGCAGGGAAAGCGAGAGTTCCTCGGGAGCCCCGCATCAGCAGAGGAAATTGCCCTGATGAGCCCATCTCGTCCCTTTTTCAACCAGTGTGATGGTTTAGAGGATTAGGGCCAGATCCCATTGTACATTCCTTCCCCGGACGGAGGGAGCGTCGGGGCCATAATTGTAATAAATAAGGGGGGAGAGTGTCAGCGGGGTGGGGGTGGCTCTGGGTAAACTCTCCGGGCTGCGAGGAGGGTCATTTTCGCCGTGTTTCGGATCTAGTTACTTCCAACACACCCCAGGGACCGACGTGACACGACTTACACTAATGGGCATCTGTCACCGGCCGTGTCAAGTTGTGCCATATGCGTCGGACAAGTTTGTGGAAAGGAAAAGCAGAGAAAGAACAAGGAAAAGAGTTTCTGTGGTCTGGTTGAGGCCCGTGGGTGCGGAAAGCAAACCAGGACATGGTTCTCCAGGACGGCTCCCCCCGGCCTGCCGCTCCCAGTCCGGCTATGGGGGCTGCGCCCACTCCTCTGGGCAGCACAGTGCCAGAAAGCCTCTCCCGTCCCGGCTGCAAACCCTCCCCTATTTGGGAACCGAGTTCTGGCACCCCCGGGACCGCCGAGCCCCGCCGGTAACTTTGTGCCGATTCGGTGCCGTCCCGAGCGGCTGCGGACACTGGGTATCCTGCCGGGCCCCTGGAGCTCTCCCGGTTCCCCGGGGTGCTCCCGGCCCCGGGGGCTGTGGGGGTGATCCCAGCCCCGAGTGATGTTCCAGAGGATGCGGGATTCTCCCTGTCCCGGGGGTGTTCCCGGCCCCGGGGGGGCGCACCCGTTCCCCGAGGGTGCAGCGGGAGCTGCCGCGCCCCCCGCAGGCCCCGGTGCGCCACTGCAGCCCCGCGGCCACCGGGAGCGCCCCCCGCCCGCACGGCCCCGCTGCCGCTCACGGCCCCGCGGCTGCGGGACCGGCGGCTCCCCCAGGGAGGGGCGGCTGGGCGGGGGTCTCACCGCGGTCCTTCCCCAGCCCCGCGCCCTCCCGGTGCTGCCCGGCCCCGGGGGCCGCAGCCTCCCCTTCCCGGGAAAAGGCTTCTCCTGGCGGCCGCTGTCCTCGGCGATCGAGGGGAGACCGGGGAGAGAAAGAGAGGACAGAGGGAACGGAGGTAGAAGCGGTTCCCGGTGGGAGGCGGCGGGAGGAAAGTTGCCGGTGCCGCCGCCGCCGGCGCGCAGATGCCGAGCCGAGGTATTGCTGCTATGTGGGGAAATATGAGCGAGTAATTTTATAAGTAACAAAGGCTGGGGAATGGAATGAGCCCCTGTTATCCGGTGTCCTCTGGAAGCCCTGGATCAGCAGCTTCTTGAGCCTCGCAGCGACCCCGGGCAGAAGCTCCTTCCTTTTTTCCCAGGGGATCCGCTAAATATAGAAACCCCCTCAATCGCACAGATCACCCACCATTTGCTGTTTGTGTAAAACCGATTACCCAGACACAACTGTGAAACAACCCGCTCCTCCGACACCGCCACGCACCGCCACATTCCGCTCCGCGGGGTTCTGCAGGGCCGTGGGTGCCCGTGCAAGGCCCCGCGTGTCCCCGCTCCCTCCAGGTTCTCCCTGTCCCTGGCAGATGATTAGCGAGTCCTTATTTATAAAGTTCAAACGATCTCATCACCGGGGCTGTTCGGTTTATTTTAGTCTATGTATGCAGAGGTATAAATATTTACTTAGGAAGAAATAATATTTACTGCTTACCAGGAAAGCAAGGACACTTTTATTTATATATTTATTTTAAATCCGCGGCTGCCAGCGGGTTGTTGGAAGGGAAATAAGCGCCTGGTCCAGCTCCTCCCGCAGCCGAGCCTGCCGCATCTCGCCTGCATTTCACGCCGCCGATTTTCCTAACAAAGACAACGAATTATTTGGGCGGAAAAGCAAAATCCACGAAGGTTTTCAAAGGTGACAAAAAATGTCACGTTGTAAGAAGAAGATAATGAAGTACCAAACACTGTCAGTGCACAGAAGAGACCGAGATGTCTCCAGGCTCGACACCACAAAGCGCCGCTTTAAATATTATAACGCTACATATTAATTCTCTTCTCTCTCTCTTTTTTTTTTTTTTTTTTTTTCCATCTTGGCCAGCTCTTTACTTTAGCCTCGAAAATGTACTTGAATTTTTTTTTTTTTTTTTAATTTTTCGCAGCTGCCGTTCAAGCTGAGCTATTGGGAATTACCTGGGAAAGGCCGATTGCTTCCCGCGGGAGGAACCGCTGCTTTAACAGCGATAATTTTCCTGATCGAAACGAAAGATTCGCGTTCGGACATCGCACGGACACGGCTTGAATGTATATAATTTTTTTCATATAAAAAAAATAACAAACATTGCTTAAACCGACCCAACGTGTTTTATTTAAAACAATTTCCCTTATAATTAGCCCCGAACGCCGACCCAAAGCGTACCTATTCCGACCGGGAATCCCTCAGCCCCGGGATGCGGGGCCGAAGTCAGGCCGAGAAAAATTTAAATATTTAGGGAAACATCACGGCGCGGTTGAGGGAGCCTCGGATCTGCAGGGGAAGGTTGGATTTTGGAGGAATCGGTGTGATGTTGGCCCCACCGCTGCGACTGCTCCGGTAACGAGCAGGGCCGGTGGCTTTCGCTGCGCGGCCGCGCAAAGCACATCCCGAGCGGCGGCAGGTGCCGTGGGAAACCCGCCCGCAACGCCCCGCACCGCCACCCGCTGAACCCAAACCTCTGCAGGGATGGAGAACCGGAGCTCCGCGGCCGCGCCCCGCGCGGTTCTCCCCCATCCGCGGTTCTCCGCGGCCGCACAGCCCGTCCTGCGGGCGGGGGGTCACAGAGACGCCGCTCACACAGAGACGGGCAGAGCATTTTAAAAATTTATTTACAAAGTTGTGTACAACACGAAGAGATAACATTTAGAATACATATATTCATTCATATATAAACAGACTTCTATAATAGAATGACAGCGTTTTTCCTCCTTTTTTTTTTTTTTCTCCAAAATTCTCTCTCTCTTTTTTTGTTTTTGTTCGTTCGTTTAATATTTAAAATTTCCCACGCTTATTTTCTTAATACAATTTCGTTTTCTCGTTTGTTCGTTTATTTCGGATAAAACCGCCCGGAGCGCCGGAACCTTCAAAAAAAGTGAAAGTTCGCAGCTCCTTAATCGCGACCGTCATTTCGCCTCTTTAGAAAAATAAAAACCCCGAAAGCAACGTCAGTGATTTTTGATACAAATATGTACAAGCGGCGGTGGCCGGTGCCCGCTGCCGCCCCGAGCCCCGGCGGCCGCGGAACCCCGAGGGGGCGGCCGGAGCCCCCCGGGGCGATGGCCGGGGCTACCGCCCGGGGCTACTGCGCCGGCCACTTGGCCTGCACGGCGGCGGCGGGGGCTGCGGGCTGCAGGAACTGCCCCGCGATGATGTTGGTAGGCACGCTGAGGATGGGGGCGATGGCCGCGGTGGTCCTGGCCAGCGCCAGCGGCTGGTGGGCCATCAGGGCCGACTGCACGGTGACGGGCGGCCGCAGGAAAGTCTGTGCGCTGGCGGCCGAGCTGGCGGCCGGGACGCCGATGATGTTCTCGATGCTGAAGGACGGGCGGCTGCTGGGCTCCGACTTGACGATGGAGCCGGCGGCGCCCAGGCTGTTGAGCTGCAGCTGGAGGCTGGGGCTGAGCTGGGAGTTGAAGGCTTTGCGGCTGAGCTCGCTGGACGGCAGCAGCGGCACGGCGGGCGGCAGCATGGGCCCCACCGGGGGGATGTAGGGGTACTGCAGCGCGGCCGCGGCCGCCGCAGGGTGAGTGTAGGCGCCGGGGTGCAGCCCGTAGGGGCGGCCATAGGGCCCGGCCAGGCCGTAGGCACCGAAGCCCTGCATCATGAGCGCCGTCTGGTCCCGCAGGTGCTCCTGCTGGTGCCGCTTGAAGCGCTTCCTCCGGCGGAGGAAGCTGCCGTTGTCGAACATGTCCTCGGACTGCGGGTCCAGCGTCCAGTAGTTGCCCTTGCCCGGGTTGCCGGGCTCCCGAGGGATCTTGACGAAGCAGTCGTTGAGGGACAGGTTGTGGCGGATGCTGTTCTGCCAGGCGGGGAACTTCTCCCGGTAGTAGGGAAAGCGGTTGCTGATGAACTCGCAGATGCCGCTGAGCGTCAGCTTCTTCTGCGGGCTCTGCAGGATGGCCATGGTGATGAGGGCGATGTACGAGTAGGGCGGCTTCACCAGGCTGCTCTTGGGTTTGCTCTGCCCAGCCGCCCCGCCGCCGCCGCCACCGCTCGCCCCCTCCTCGCCGCCTCCCTTGCCGCCCTCGGCCGCACCGCCGGGGGCCGCTCCGGCCGGGCTCCCGCTGCCGCTGCTGCCGCTCTCCGCGCCCGCGCCCGGCTCCGCGGGCAGCGCCAGCTCCGCCGCCTCGTCCAGCGGCAGGCGCGGCAGGGCGGCGGGGCTGCCGGCCTCGCCCTCGCTGTCCTTGCCCGGCCCGTCGTCGCCCTCGCCCACCACGTCGATATCCACATCCTCGGCCGCCGGGACGGCGGGCCCGGACATGTCGCTGGCGTTGCCGCCGCCCGACAGGGTCATCCCCGCTCGGCGGGGCGGCGGCGGCGGGGCCTCCCGCCCGCACCGGGGTCCCCCCGCGCCCCGCTCCCGCCGCGGCTCCGACCGGCCCCGGGGGCTACACCCGAGCGGGCATGGGGCCGTCCCCGCTGGGCATGGGGCGGCCGCGCCTGCCGCTCTCCCGTGCGCGGGGCTGCGCTGGCCGCCGGGTCACCTCCCGCCGCCGGGCATCGGGGCTCAGGCGGCCGCTCCGCTGGGTCCCACCCGCCGCGCTGCGCTCCCGCCGCGCATGGGGCCGCTCCGCGGGCCGCCGCCGCTCCACCGCTCCGCTCCGCGGCCGCGCCGCGCACCGCTCCGCCGCCCTCCGCGCTGGATGGCTGGGGGGGGGTGGGTTTCTTTCCCTCTTTCCTCCTCTCGTCTGTTTTTTTTTTGCTGGTTGTTTTTTTTTCCCCCCCTCGGCGGAGGGAGGGGACGGAGCTCCCGGCGGCCGGGCGGGGCGGGGGCAGGAGGCCGGGGGTCGCGGGGCCTCGCTCGCCACTTTGGCAGCGCGGCGGTCCCGACTGCCTGATAGATTACTTTCCCGTTAAAGATATACTCGGAGGAGGCTCCACGTGACCGCCTGACGTCAGGCGCCCCGCTGTGAAGTCATGCAAAACTCGAGTTGTTTCATGGACTGTCAACAAAGACCGGCGGCGGCTCCGCTCCGCCCGCCCCGACGGCCCCCGACAGCACCGGGACCCTCCGGCCACCGCGGACAAGTTGCCGCACCGGGGGCTCGTCGCCGCCTCCACCGCTCTCGGTGAGCCGGGCCGGAGCCGCCGATCTCGGTGCGCTCGGCAGCGCAGGCTCGGCGGGTGCGCCGCCGTCATAGGGCTTAAAAGTATCAAGTTTGGGCTCTGAAACCGCTTTTCTGTGGTTTTCTTTTTTTTTTTTCTTTTTTTTTTTTTTTTTTTTTTTAATTTTTTTTTCTAGCAGCGCACCACCAGCTGGGAACGGAAGATCAGAAAATGGCTATTGATTAATCTATTAGCTTAGTTGCAGAGAGAAATAAAAAAGACGTAAAATAACAAAGGGAAACTATAAATAAAGAACCTTTTAGCCGGTTCTTTTTTTTTTTTTTTTTTTTTTTTTTTTTCTTTTTTTCTTTTTCCAGAGATGTTAACGACTTAATCATTGCGGGCCTTAGCATAAGAAAAAGTAGGAAATGAGGGAGTGTGTGTGAATGTGAGGACCGTATTGCCGCGGCCCCAGGTAAGCCCCGGCCCGGGGAGAGGTGCCCGGCGGGGCGGGAGGGGGCCCGGCCGCCCACCCCTGCCCCGGTGCGGGACCCCCCGCCCAGGCCCTCAGCCACGGGTGGCTCACGGTGTTTGGCTTTTTAATCTGTCCCGCCGAGCCTTTTGCTCTTGTAGTTCTCGCACGTGCTGTCCGATTTCGGTAACTGTAATTAAATTAGGAAAATGTCCCAGGAGCGAACGATTTCCTACGAGCGGTGCTGGCTTAGGGAAGGCAATTCCCTCCCTTTCCCTAAAGTCCATCGGAGTCTCGATAAGGTCGATGTCCCGGCCTCTCCCAGAGCCTCGACGGGTCGCTCCGGGCGGGCCAGACCCCGTGGAAGGGGCCGCGGGCAAGATGGGGGGGACTTTCATGTTGGTTTCTCTCTGCGCTCCGTTTTTCCGCGTTTCCCAGTGGATCTCCGCGCCCCATGGACCGTGACCCTTGTCTCTGCACCCGCGCACCGCCCTCACACACACACATACACTCACACACACACACAGACTCACATACCCACAGCAACACTCTCACACCCCCGTTATGTGTTCCCCCGTCGAACCGAAAAGGTTCTCCCAGGAAAAAGGAGGAAAAACCCCAACTCCGCAGCCCCCCGTTCCATTTGTTGCGCTGTTCTGCTACACAATAAAAGTCAAATTAATTGATTCATACCATTAATTATGGTACTTAGCGTGAAAAGAAACGTTTCCCCTCGATTAGGGCTCTATTGTGCTAATCCCGTGTTCAATCACGGCTGCCGGCTGAGCGGGGCCGTCCTGCTCAGCGCCTTTCCGCGCCCCTCCGCGGGCGCTGTTGCGGCTCCAGGCCTTCACCTGGTGAAGTTTAGGGCAGTATATTTTGGAGCCCCTCCCGTTAGAAATTATTTAGGAGCCCATCCAGCCGGAGTGGGGAGGAAGGAAAGCTTTTCTAAAAATCAGGAAAGTTTACCCCAAATATCTCGGGAGCCCCGAACCCATCGAAGTTCAAGGGCTGAAGGGGAGCGGGAGCAGGAACTTCGTCCTGCAAAGCGATAAAATAATTAAAGCAGCTTCTGTGGAGGTGGAAACCCTCAATAATGACACGGCCAGAAATAGAAAGTGGGCGCCCATATAGACAGATAGATTTAGCAACAGGAGAAAAACAAACTGTATCGTCCGGATCGATACGGAGTCAAATAGAGACACGGCAGAGCAGCGTGGAAAGGGAGGATGGAATAAGTTATGATAGAGAGGGAGAAATTAATTACAACTCAATTTGATTCTAATATGGCAAAGCAAGATCCTGGCTGCGAAGCTAGTTAAAAATAAATCCGGAGGCTGAGCCTCGGGGGTGGGGGACATTGAGGAGTAAAGGCAGGGCTGGGGCAATTTCTGCTTCTGTAATCGTTTTAAAGGAAGGAGAAACCAAAGGTGTCCCCTTTCAGCTCCTTAAGCCTATTACTTTCACTAATGAGTTATATAAATCGTTGACCTGACCTGGATTAAACCAGCATTGTCGTTCTGTACAAACGTGCAGGGGTAAAGGGGCTCGCAGGAGAGGGGCTGCGGGTGAGAAATCCCTGTAAAATAAACACATCCAAGGGGAGGGACACGACATGGACACACAAACATCCCCCGACTGGGACTGGGACTGGGACCGGGGCCGGGGCCGGAGCGGGTAGAGTGGCAGCGCCTGGACCCCCGCTCCAGCCAGGCTTTTCACTAAAGATGCAGATTATCAAATATGTATCTTTTTCTCCCCTATTTTTTTAGGCCTCTATTTGGACACGTTTGATTTCCTTTTTTCTTTTCTTCCTTTTTTTCCTTTTCTTTTCTTTCTTTTTTTTTTTTTTTTTAATTGTAATAAATCGCCCGTAAACCCGGCAGATCTCAGTGTAAAACGAAATTGGTCATGTTTCCAAAACGGCTTCGGATTTATTTGTATTGGAAATGTATAAACATCCATTCTGTAAAAGGCAACACGTTTAATTAACGATGAGAGAGCAGTTAGGGGCAGAAAGCTAGTAAAATTGTGTGATAAATTTATGGCATTGTTAGCGTGCTTTTAATTATGGCTATTATGTTAATTATTTCACATTAGCATGGAGTTATCAGCAGCATGTCAGATTTAATCAAAACGAGCCTTTCTCTCGAAAATTGTGCTTTTCACCGCGAGGAGGACGGGGGGTCCCGAGACGAAGCCGCTCCCCCCCCCCCTTTATTTATTTAAAAATAAATAAATGAAGGCTTTTAAAAAGAGACTTCCCATTGAAAAGAGTGGCTGGACGTGATCCGGGCTGGTGCAGGCGGCAGATCCCTTTAGGCTACAGCGAGCAGCGCAGGGAGGCTGAGGAGAGAAGCGACGCTCTTGTTTTTTAGGAATTCACCATTTTCACCCCCTCCGGAGAAGGCATTTTATCATTTTGGATCATTCTGTCAAACAATATGATGTTGCTCATTTTTATCTGTCCCATTTTACAAAGCCCCCGTTCACACTGCTGGCCAGGACAACGCGCCTCAGTACAAAAGAATAAAAGAGACAAGCCGGGAGGATATGGGATCGCTGCATGGATCAAAAAGAGGGAAGAGGAGGAGGTGTGTGAGTGTGAGTGTGAGTGTGTGTGTGTGTGTGTGTGTGTGTGCGCGGAGGGGCTCGCAGCGGGCCGGGACCCGCTCCCTGCCCGGCGCTGCGGGGCTGCTCCCCCACACGCTCCGCAGCCCCCGGGGCCGCCCCCCGGCCCGGCCGGTGATGCCGGGGGAGGCGACCGGCCGCTCCCCCAAAACGCTTCCGAGCGCAAATAAAAATTATTAAAAATATAGAAATGCAAAGGAAAATTAAAATCACCGGTTTGACAGCGGTGGAGTTTTGGGGAGCTCCGTCCGCGCCGAGGTGCGGAGCTGCCCCCGCTCCGCCGGCAGCCCCGCGCCCGCGGAGATCTGCGAGGATCGCCCCGCACCGCCCCGCGCAGCCCGCCCGGCCCTGCCCGCGCCCCCTCCTCCGGCCGGCCCCACTCCCCCTTCCCCACGGGAGCGGGGGGCTGCGACCACGGCAGCTGCTGGCTTATTTTTAGAGCATTTCCATTCCTCCGGTTAATTTTAGATCGATCCATTATTTAGCCCCAGTTCGCCTTTGGGGAAACCCAAGCTGGGGGCGGCAGGCGCTCCGCGGCCGCGGGACTTTCCGCCGTGCGGAGAAAAGACAACTTCGAGGACCCCCCCGAGCCCTCGGAGGGGCGAGGAGCCGCTCCCCGCGGAACCTGCGCTGCCCCCTATCCCCGCGGCCCACCGCGCTGTTTGCGCGCTGCCCTTCCCGCTGAGCTCGGGTTTCACCCAGGCGCAGATTTTCCATATTCCGAGGCCTTTCTTCCCCAAATACTCACAGGCTCCCCTTCCCCACGCCCCTCCGAGCCAGGCGGAGGCGCCGGGGTTGCCCCACCGTCCCGGCCCCGCTCCTCGCCCTGTCCCGGGGGACCGCGGGCGGGCGAAGGGAGGCACAAACCACCCCCCTGGGCTCCCCCGCAGGGCTGCGGTTGTATATGTGGGTATATGTGCCCGCACACTCTCCCCCCGGGCAGCCCTCGCCGTCGTCCCAGCGCTGCAGCCCCGCACCGTGTCCCATCCTCCCACCGCCCCCACGGTTTCATCCCGAGCTTCTCCCTGCTCCAGATCTAAACACCAGCCAAACGCCGTGTTTATGGAAAACCACGAATCGCCTCGAATTTGGAGTTAATTTTGCTGTAGGTGCGTCTCGGCGCTGGTCATCTCCTCCTCACTCCCACCCCTGCCCTGGGAACCAGGAGGGTGTAGGTGGAGGGGCCCAGCAGTGCTGGCTCTGCTCGGCTCCCAGGGAAACATCCCTGTGTTGGACACAGGCAGGAAAATATCCCTGGGAGCTGGCAAAAGCAGGCAGCAGCACTCAGGTGTCCCCATAAGGAATCCTCTTGGGACTCACAAAATAAAATCAAAACGGTCAGAACAGTGGAGCCTGGTACAGCTCAGAGATTCGGGTGCTTTACAACGCAGGGAGAGAGCAAAGTTAATAAAATAAGGTAAAACGCAGAATTTTGGGCAAATTGGGCAAAGGAGCATGAGCAAAGGAGCTCTGCTGCCTTTTGGGCAAGACGGCTGCAAAGTTAGCTGAGACCTGATTTGAAAAAAAACCAACCCAAAGCATATGGCAACTGTTCAACCAAAATTTGTTTATTCTTCAGATTTTCATGTTGCAAATCCCCACTGTAAATAAATGGATATTTATCTCCAGTTTTGCCTGCAAGCACCTGCACCCACTCTGCAGTCCCATGCAGCCCTGGCACCCAGCAGTGTTGATTCCTGGAAGGGTCCTGCTCATGTCCCCAGCCATCCCATAAAAATGGCTAAAACTCATCCTCTAAACACTCTGTCACATCCCTGACCCTCCTCTATTGTGAGGCATAATAAATACACAGGAACAAAAAGCAGAGGCAGAAAAATCCTTTAGATTTGGTTCATTTGAATTCATGGAGGGATGGGATGCTTGGGAAGGGGTGACCCTGGCCCAGGTTCTGGGGTGCTCTGGTGGGAGGCAAATGGATGTGACGTGGACACCCTCCAGCTCATGCTCCAGGGAATGGATGTGCTTGGGCCATCTTGGTCCTTCAAAACCTTCGGATTCCCCCATGTGTGGATGGAGAGGGGACACTTAGTGGGCTCAGGAAGGAAGATGCATTTTATACAAAAAGGCCTTTATTTGTCTGAATAAATCAACATGATGTAGCATTTTTCCCTCCATCTACTCAGGGCCCAAAAGGATGGTGCAAGTGGTGCCGTGGGGCAAACACGGGGATGTGCCTCAAAAAGCAGGAATGAAACCCAAAAAGAAGGGACATCACTCAGGATGAGGGTCCACCGAGAGGCAGCAGTGGCAGTTCATTTCAAATCACTGCCCTGTGTGTTTTTACACCGACTTTGCAGGTAGGCAGAAGGTGTGAGGAATGCACAGCAAGTTTTTTTTTTTCTCAGTTATTCCCCTTGCCAGTGAGATGCAAATGAAGAAGCTAAGAGGATTTCCAGGGATGTGAGGGAAATCCCTTGGCTGAAAGCAGCACGGCTGGGAGCCCTCCGTGGAGCAAACACAGTTCTTAACTCACAGACACTGCCATGAGATTTCCCACATCGTGGGATCCTCGAGCTGATCCAAAATTTAATTTGATTAATCAACACAGCCAGGGTGTTGGTGGGATCTGGCTCCCCCTCCACGTGCTCTCCTGCTTCCCAGGGCTTCATTTGTTTGTTTTTTCCAGGATAGTTTTGTGAGCCGTTCCTCCGACTCATCTACAACACCCTGGATTCCCCTTACTGAGCAGGGAAAGACAAGCAGTGAGTTATCGCTGTTGTTAATAAAATTACTCTGCTAATATTTTTCCCCAACACATGGAATATTATTGATGGATCAGGGCTGGAGCCCCTCCCGAGGCACAGGGCCCATGTATCACCCCAGCTCCTCGTGCACCCTCCAAATGGGGCCTTGGTGGGGCATAAGTGGTGCACAGGCCTTTTATGGGCCTTCTGCAGAACAGTGAATTTTACCCAAAATGCAGGTTAAAACCCATGTTAGGTATTAATGTAATCAGGTCCATAATCTCTCTATCAAAAACTCCCCGAGCACCTCTTCACCTGCTAAACCAGGTAGCTCCTTGACTGGAGAGTGCTGTAACACATTTTAGGGGACTCCTTGCTTATTTTTGGTAAAGAAATTATGCATTGCTGAGCCCCTTCAAGTGCTGGTTTAGGGCAGAGCAAGGGGGGTCACCAAAAGGCCAACCTGCCCTGCCACATATCTGCTGTGCCAGTCCAACATTTCCTCCTTCCAACATTCAAAACACAGAATTGTGTTCTCACAATCTTCCTATGAAAGGTGGGTGATTCCACAAGCTTCTTAGAAGCAGAACTGCCAGCATCGGATAAAAAGCTTTGCTTTTTTTAACCTCCAAAATCTATTTTTTTTGGACCAAAATATATATACATATGTATTTAATTTTTTGGGCAACACTGACCCCTTCCAGCAGAGCTGCTGCTGTTCCCCACAAAGCTCCATCAGTTTGCCCATTAGGATATTTCTGTGAATTCCATTTAGATACTTCACCTTATTAGAGGTATTTTATTAAACATTTTATTAAAGTCTTTTAATGCCTTCCAGGGCATGTTGTAAAACCCTACTGATTTCAGAAGCTTCTTTGAGGGATCACAGGCAGCACAGAGCCCAGCTCATGTCTAGGACAGAACTGATAAAACCAGGGAGGGTTTTCATTTTGAGAAAAATCTTTAAAGGGTGGTATTTCCCATTGAAAGAGGAGGATGTGAAGAATAAGTATTTATTCCTTAAACCACATCAGTATTATTTTTTTGTTGTATTTCATGCTTTTGACCAGACAAGAGAGATTTCCAAGAGGAATTCCAGCTAAGGAGGCAGTGAGACAGTATATTGAGCTGGTCAGGCAGAATTTACAGTATGTAAATAAAGCTTATTTAGGGGCTCTTGTTAAAATATTCCATGATAGACGAGTTCAACAGGCATTTTAAACTGGATTCTAAGCAACTGGGTAGAGGGAAAATATGTCTGTGGGACCATGAAACATTTATCTGTGCAGAAGGAGAGGGGAAAAAAAATCAGGAATGATCTATCATAAGGGAGGAAAGCTGCACCTCAGCATTTGCCAAAATGTCTTAATTGCTTTGTAAACTCATCTAAATAAATAAAACGTGGAGGGCTGTCGCAGCTCTCTGCTAAGGCATGGAGATAAAAATCCTATTCCTGCCCAGGGCTGGGCTTATTCATGGGCTCCTTCTGCTCCTCAAGTTTATTTAAACTTTCCAGTTCGAGGCTTTCCTCCTCAGAATCCAAATGAGATCATCGCTCGGGGCACATGGACATTCTCATCAGTCTCACGATTCTTGTGATAGAAATGATTCTGCCCCTCTGCCCCCTCAGGTGAGACTCCACCTGCAGAGCTGCCTCAGCTCTGGGGAGCAACATCAGAAGGACGTAGAGTGAGTCTGGAGGAGGCCACGAAGATGCTCTGAGGGCTGGAGCCCCTCTGCTCTGGAGCCAGGCTGGGAGAGCTGGGGGTGTTCACCTGGAGAAGGCTCCAGGGAGACCTTGGAGCCCCTTCCAGCGCCTAAAGGCTCATAGCATTTAAACCTTATAAATTAACGGGACTTAAATATGTGCTTCAGGTTAAAAATATCCTAATACTGAACTAGAGTTACTTTTTCCAGATAAGCCTTGTTGAAATTTGTAAGGTAAATTTTCATCTTCATATACATGAAATATCTTCCTTCCTTCCTTCCTTTCTCCTGATAGATTTTACCACTCTATTTTCATTTCTTAGTGAACCTCCACCTGGAGCAATGGTCATTCCTGCTCTGGAGCCTCAGCACACGCAGCTCCCGAGTGACTCCAGCGGCTGTTGAGGTGCTGGTTGGTGTTAACACACTCTGCTCGCAGAGAGGAGGAGGCTCATGGCTGAGATAGTCATACTATCCTGCTGCTTTGGCTTTTATTAACTAATTAATTTGGCTTCTAATAACTAATGGCCCAGTCCTGCACTCCTCATGCATGCAGAAAAGGATCTTTTCTCATAAAGCTGTGCTGGATCTCAAACAACTTCACTCCTGTTGTTGCTTCCACTGCAGTAATTATTTGTATGAGTTTTTCCTTGAGTTGGGCAGGATTTTTCAGGCTGTAGCTGTGGGCAGGACATATGTCCAGCATAGCTATAGCAAACATGTCCTGCATGATTTACATGTTTCTTATGTGTGTGAAATGTAATATTACTTGTATGTTTTGGAGCCATGTATTTAGATATGACCTCACATAAGTCTGGCAGATAAATATGTTCATATCATATAGCACTGAGATACTTATTTTCCCTTAGGAGTGCTCCTCTCAAGGACTTCTTTCTCTGCTTGGTAGGGTCAGTAGCAGCCTTGTTTTTGGATTCACTGGATCATTATTAGGTCCAAATATCCCCTTCAAATGTCAGTCATCTGTTTGAAATAAAAACATGTAAACAACGTAACCATTATATTTAAGACAAATATTAGTGTTAAATACGGATCCAATGGCAAAAAGATTTATGCCTGCCTATACAAGGCCAGACAATCCCTTGAAAGAGGAACAATGTTTTATTTTCTATCTCTCTGTGACACTTCAGTCACGAGTCTCCAGGTCTTATTCCTTGACGGAATGATGTGGAACGGGCTGAGCTGCAGCTCTTGCCCAGGTGAATGATACTTCCCTTCATAAAAAAACTTTGTGCAACTCTCTGGCAGAATTACCTGGACAGAAATCTCTCCTTAAATTTACGTTTCTCTCGTTGCTCCCCTGAATTCCTGAAGTTGAGGAGGAGGAAGAGGCAGGAAGAGGAACGTCCTGATTCTGAGCAAGGTACAAATCTAAAAATGGACAAGTTAATTCTTCTTAAGTTTCCTAATTCAGGAAGATAAATTAAATAAATAAGTGCTAATATAGAAGTAAAAAACACACACTACCTGACAGGAGAGCGGCATTTTAATGGCATAACTCGTGAACAATCTTGCTGAAAGATCTCTGTGCTTGCTGCTTGTTGGTACCTGACTGTGCTTCTGTGCTCCAATGTTTGCTCCTGTTTTCTTCTGCTGAAGTTTATAGACCCAACTTTAAAAAAAGGGGAATGTTTCCATAACTGCAGTAAATTCCACTCCAGCCTCGTGCCTTGCTGTTTAGCAGGAATCAGATGAGAGCTTCATATTTAGTTTAATAAACCGTAATTTCTGCCAAAGGTAACTGTCACCTTCTGTTTCATTCTGCACGTTTATTTTTCAAGCACCAGAGCTGACCTCCGAACTCAATCTGCACTTGCCTATTGATGCATAAATATCTGTAATATCACAGTAAATTAAATTCAGTTTTAAAGGGTTTCTATTTAACAATCTGTCAGAACTTTCACAGCGTTTGATTTCTAGTTTCCTCTGTCCACTGACAGGTTTATCTCAGTATGGCTTGATTAATGAAACCTTTTATTTGGAGTAAGCACACCTATTATTACCATAATCTCTTAATGCTTGCTTAGGCAACATTGTACTCTGACAGCAGGGCTCCAAAAACTTCCAGCCCCTTCGCTCCTGGCAGCAGGATTCAGGGACTGGAGAAGGGACAGCACTGTCTTGCCCTGCACTTTGGGGGTGCTTCAAAATCAAGCAGTTTCCCAGTTTAGCAGGTTTGGAAATGTATTTTTACATAAATTAGTGCTAAACATGCCTTATTACATAGTATTTTCACCTAAGATTAACAACTGTACATTTAATTTGTGGTTAGCGTCTCCTAGGGAGGAAATGGATGCTCTCAAAATGAGTTCTCGAGGATGATTTGTTGAATTTGGGGAAAAAATACCACAGCATAGCCCAGAGAAGTTTGTATAGATTTGGATATCAGAGCTGCTGTATTCTAATACCTGGTTTTCCTATCATAGGCCCTGGGAAAATCACCTGATGTGTCTGTGCTCTAATCCCACCTGTCTGTGCTGTAACCCCATCTCGCTGACGGTGTAACAGAGCAAATAAAGTTACAAAAGTGGCAGAGTGAAACTGCTCCAGATGAGAGACAGTCAGGGCAAAACATTCCAAATTGTCTCTGTTGAGTGGGAATAATGCTCATTTACTGCACAGGAGGAAGTTGAATTCCTGATTCCCCCACACTGCTGCTGTGACTGTGGATGGCTCTGCAGCAGTGACTGGGATGAAAGATGAAGTGCCTTGATGCCCTGATTTAGCAGGACAGAAGCAAGGGAACAACCAGCAAATTGCATCCCTGGACTAGGAAAACCTGTGATTTTCATCCCTAAGAGAGCTTTATTTTTAGACAAGTTAAGGAGGACTGCAACTTTCCCAGGGTTTCATGAGGATTTTGCTCCTTCCCAGCTTGGACAGGTGGTGGGTGAGCTTCCAGCCCCATGGAGAGCAAAGGGAGCTCTGACACTGACTGAGGAGTTTGATTCCATTCTTATTCTTTTTTACAGCTGGGGTTTGGGCTTTTTCCAAACTGCTCCTCACTGGGAATTCTTTGTTACAACCTGGCTGTCAGACTCTGTCAGGTTCTGAAAGTGCAGATCCACCTCCCAGCCTGAGCACCCAAAGAGGCTGAATAACCGGGGTGGGCTCTGATGTTTGGGTTGTCTCCAACTTTCCAGGAACACTGTTTGCTTTCAGCTCTTCAGGACTTCCAAGAGACTCTCTAATTGAAATCCACACCCCACTGATTCTGGGGACAAAGTTCCCACCAGCATCAGTAAAATTTAGATTGCTGAGCATGCCAGCATAAGGATCACATGTGGAAAATGTCACACGTGATATGTCACTTCAAACAGTCCCAGATATGCAGATATATCAAGAGAGAGAGCAGAGGGTTTCATTACATGCCTTCATCATTAAAGATCAGAATGATTTTTAAGGTGACTTGTGCACTTGTTTCTCCAGGAAGAAAATATTCCAAGAATTTTATTGCATTAAGACATGAATCAGCATCGGGAAATATATTCTCATTTCTACATTAAGACCCAGAGAGGCCCCATCATTCCTCAATAAACAACTCACAAATGAGGATTATATTTATCAGTGTGCACATACAGAGAGAACACACAGAAGCACATACAGCCCTTTGCATGTTTATACTCAATCACAGAATATTTTCGCAGTATAAAAAATTGGAGAAACTCATTAGAAGCAAATTGTATATTTTCCATCAATACATGCAATGTGGTTTGGTGGCCCTGCACTAAGTGAGTGTTTCTGCAGCACCAGGAGCCACACTTTGAATAGACAAATGCTTTGGGTTGTCATAAAAGTGTTTATTTGCTCCAAAGTACGGACTCTGCTCGTGCCATCCTCCTTGTGGAATTGTTATAATGCTCCGACACGTCGCAGACTTTTTTGGGTTGTTTCACACTCTGCTTTTTAACCTTCAACAACAAATATTGTTGTATCATGAAGACAGCAAATCCAAACAATTACATATGTAGTCCAAAGGCATACACAAGAAAATCAATATTTGACATCTCTGCAACTCCCTCCTTGGAGCAGCGCTCAATAGCTCTTATTCATTATACACTTATATCTCTTTCACATTCGCCTTTGTCACCAGAAACCCATTTTTTTTTCTCCTTTGACTTCCACATAACTTCTTTGCCCTGTACTTTTACAGATGCCTTCTGGCTATAAATACTAATGAAATCTCTTTGCTTAATTCAATTTTGCTGGTACACTTACAGTTATGACCTAACTTTCCCACGAGAGAGACTGATTGAACATTCCAATACCTTATGGATGGGAGCAAACACTCCACAGAACTGGACTGACAATTTCCATAATTATAGAATTCACAGCCTAATGACCTTAAAAAACAATAAAAAGATCTCTTGTTAATTCCATTTCTGTTACTGACATTCAAGATATTTCATTTTTCACAGGACAACAAATTTACTTTTTATTTTCAAAAGAGCAGTCTATCCTTTTACCCTAGATTAAATTTTCTGAATATTGAAGGATTTCATTGAATATTTAGCATTTCTTTGTCTTTTAAAAGTTAGAATATTTATGATCCTTAGAATGCTCCTGACTGATTTATAGCAATCAATTATAAGAGTGCGTTTTCAAATAGCCCTTTTAAAAATGAAGAATAGAATAATTAAAAAGATCAGAAGTCCTCCCTTGCATATAATTATTTCATTATTTCATTACAGTGCAGAAATTGTTTTTGCTGACTGCGAACAATTTTAATTGAGCCAAAGCTGTATTAATATACGATAGCAAGCAGTTCTTCCTAAGAAATAAGATCACTAATTGCCTAAATTTTTATTCAGCACAGTGAGCCTTAAAAGCCACATTGTAATATAACCCTAATCAGTAGGTACAGAGGATCCTTTTGCCATGGTGGAGACATTCCCAAAGCGTAACCTTGCAGCTCATTTATTCCTTCAACAGGTTTATTGCTGTATGAAACATTTGTTTGGGTGCTGGTTTGTGGCAGGCTGAGAGCAGAGGGCTTTGTGCCAGCCTGGCCCTGCTCCAGCAAGGCTGACCGTGCCATCTATGGCCACCTTGTCCCCGTGTTTTGGTGGGAACACCACCATGGGTACCCACACAACTTCCCTACACTGCTTTTGTTCCTCACATTCCATTGCCTGGCTGCTCTCTCCAGCTGCTCCAGGGTTTCTATCAGTGCAATGGTGAGAAAGATTAACCACCTGGGAGAATTTAAAAGCAGGAGCCTGATTTTGGCGCCGTGAATCACCGTATGGATGAAGCCTTTCCTTGCTGTAAGGATTTGGAGAGCTTTAGCTGTTGCTGAAAGGTCTAAATTGCACATACCCCATCCTGCATCCTCACCTTTCCAAGGATGTTTGCTGCAAGGCTGTGTTTTGGGTGGGCTTGCTTTGACCAGGAGATCTGTTCTCAGTCTGCCCATGCTGCTGTTTGATCTCTGTGTTGGATGGACACCCCCGGGTTGGTGTCTACCTAATGAACCCGAGGCAGCTCCAGGCACTGGGAGGAAGCTCCAGAGGAACAGATGGAGTGCTGTGCACTGCAACTGGGATGTAAATATGCTTCACTGTCACTGGTGCCCCCTCTCTGCCGGGAAGGATTTGGCTTGCTCTGAGGACTTTCCCTGTCACCTGACCAAACCCACCCCTGTGCTGGCTGGACTGAAGCTCCTTTGGCCCTGTGGGATGTGCCAAATTATTGCCAGCTTTGCAAACACACACATGTTGGTCCCTTGGCCATGATGGTCCTTCCTGGTGCTTCCCACAAGGGCTTGCAGGAAGGGTGAGTTTGGGCTGTCCCCAGTAGTGTGGGCATAGGTAGGGGCTCTAGAGGAGGCTGTGGGGTCACAGCTATAGGGGCAAGGCTGTAGGGACAAGAGCTGTTCTTTTCTCCCAAGCCCTTCCCATCCCCTGAGGTGCAATATTCCATGTGCCAGGTAATCTGTTGTTATGTTCAGCTCCTAAGCTGAGCTCAGCATCCCATTGATATAGACCAAGAAACACTTGGTGAGGTTGGCTCAGTAACTTCACCTGAGATAGTTTTTTGGAAGGAAGCAAAGTCTTTTTAATAAATAATAACACCTTAGCCAGCAGTGTGGGCAGATGGCTCGTGACAGCTCCTGCCTGAGGTCTCTGAGCTCCACAAGAGGAGCAAGCCCATGTCAGAGGCAGAGCAGTGCCTGGAAGTGCAGACGTGTTGTTATCAGGGAATGGTTGCTGCAGGGCAAGTCTGGAGTTTGTCTGATGCCCAAGTCTCTCCTGTCACAGCACAGTCCCTTCTGGGGTGCTGGGGGAAGTTGCAAATGGGGTTTGTGAATAAGGCTCTTTGTCAGTGCTCAGCTCTGATCCCCCCTCCTCTCAAAGACTGGATGAAGCCCATCCAAACCAGAAAAGTGGAAATTAAAGATAAAATCCCGGTCCAATGCAGCTGCCTTAATATAGTGTCCGAATGGGTGAGGAAAGATTTTTAATTACCTCCAAGCGAGGCTGGAATTTTCCTCCTGAGTTTGCTGCTTTCCAGTCCCACTGTGAAGCCTTAAACTCAGTTTTGGTGCCAAATTAACACTCTAGCATCAAAGTAAGAACAGAGGAAGTCCCAGTACCAATAACAACCGGCAGCACTCAAACACAGCCACAGTAAGGATTGCCTGGCAGCAGATGTGATGTATCCTTCTGCTATTCCATAGTGGCAGCCCTCAGGTACATGGTTATAATTCCTGTGAGAGGCAGGCTCTGGAGATGACAGACTGAATAGTTACAGTCTATCATGAAAAATTTTCAAGGATGAGTTAATGATTTTGTGCAATTTCCAGACCAGTTAGCAGAAGCCTGGGAGCCTGGAACCTGGTGTTTCCCTGGACTGCAGCTCACCAGGAACAAGTAACTGTTCTCCTTGTGCCTCAGTTTCCATATTATAAAATGAATAAAGATCCTGCCTTCCCTGTGAAATGATTTAAAATCTATTTCAGAAAAGTGTTGTATAGGAAATATTCCAGAGCAGGAAAGGGGGGTTACAATCAATCCAACTTTTCTTGCAGTAAAACCAGTGCTGAAATTAGTCCTGAGTTAATGCTTCAGTTTTTGCTGAACAGATGCATCCCATGTTTGCCTGAAGGAGGTGGATGGTGTAAGGCAGGGAATGTGCCTTTTTTTCTCAGTGGCTTTGCTGTCTGATATCTGTGCCCAAGTGGATATACAGGTGTTTACATGTGAAGCATCCTACTGCAGATCCTGTAACTCAGCACTTCTCCCTGCAGTGCAGGATGCAGCTAGAATTTGGTTTTGGCACCCAAATGAGATATACACAGTGATCCAAGCTATTGATGCTGGAAAACAGGCCACTTTGTGTCCTTTGGCACAGTTTGTGCTCAGGACGTGGTCACACACATTGTCCCACGGGGCAATGGCCAATGTAGGACTGAACTGGGACTATCCTCCTCTGCAGGTGGAGGTGGGAAATATTGGAAACTCCTTCTGCTTGTTCTGCTGTCGTGTGCATGGTTCCTGGGCATGTGAAAATGTCTTGCACCTTTCCAGGTGAGCTCTGCCCTGCCATGGGTTCCCTCGGCATTTTGGGCATCTGGGTGGTGCAGAGTGTGGCAGAGCTGGCACAGAGATGCACCATAACTTGTCCCTGTTATCTTCCTCTCTTTGATGCCCACGAAATTGTAGGAGGATTTAAATCTGAGCGGTTCCCAGAGGGATTTGGTGATTCACCCTGAGCTCCCTGTGCAGCTGGTCTGTGCTGCAGAGTCACTTCTACACCCACCGCCTTGCCAGCACCACACACACACACACACACACACACTCACTGCACCTCTGATGGCAAAAGCCAGAATGTATCACTTAGAAAGGCTCCAAAAAACCCACTTTTCTTTTATAATAATATTTCCACAGGCCAAGCAATTGATGGCTGGAGTAGGGAAAAACATACATCTTTGCTTCCAAGTAATAGGCTGCAGATTTGCAAGACTAAATCCTTCTAAAAACCCAGAATCACATCCATTCAGTCCGTAAAAGAAAAAGAAGTCTAATTTGATAACATTATACATAAAGCGTTTTCTCGACTTAGATATATTTTAGGCATGCTGGTTATATAATACAGAACAAGCAGGGGGAAAGGACTTGATCACATTCAGATGATACTAAATTATCTTATGACACAGGCTGTATCTTTTTTACAACAGAAAATGGAAACAACTGTGTCCTTGACCTTCAAAAAGGAATTGACTTCCCTAGCTTAACTATTCAAACAAACAACTGTGTACTCTCTTCAATTCCTGTGATAATTTTGATTTACTGTAAATGACTGAATTTAATGAACTAAATTATGCTATTTAAATGCATTTTGTGAATGGTATTGTAGTTTGTTACTAAGCATTATGTCTATGCTAAAGTGTGCTGTAAATGATATGATATGGAACATATGTGCTGTATTCATAATTTAACTGTTGCTATGGAGTGCCTTCTTCAATAGGCTCCTTTGAAAAACGGGTTCTTTATTTACCTGGTGAAATGAAGGTGATTTCTCAGCAAACCTCTAGGTCTCAGTGACCTTGACAGAATTACAGTGCTAATATTTTCACATGGATGAACCGTTCTTCAATAATTTTTCCAAAATAGATGGTACAAATAGGTTTTCCGTTAATGCTGGGACATATTGCATGTTTTCTAATCTCACTTTTCTTTTTGTTTGAACAAATGTTTATTACAGCTATTGCAGAATGACTCCCATCCTCGTTAGTGATAACAGGTTTCTGAGTTCAGAGCTGGATCTCAGGGTCTTGGACATGATTCCCAGCAATTCCTGGAGCCTGATGTCGTAGGGACAGCCAGTGCCCAGCTCCTGTGTTGGGCCATGTGATGCAATATGTGTTATGCTCCTGTTGCTGAAACCCTTTGTATATTTGGATTTCTCTGTTTTGATTTTTTTTATTGGACTCAACCACTAAAATCCATGGAGGATTTTTTGTGGTTTTTTGTGGTGTTTGTTTGGGGTTTTTTTGGTTTTTTTTTGGTTTTTTTTGGTTGGTTGGTTGTGGGGTTTTTTTGCTTGGTTTGGGTTTTTTTGTTTGTTTTTTAAATGTTGCTGCTTGCCTGTTCCTCACCTCCTGAGCAACCTGGTCTAGTGGAAGGTGTCCCTGTCCACACCAGGGTGGAACAAGGTGATCATTAAGGTCCCTCCCAACTCAAACCAGTCTGTGATTCCAGGGTTCTGTGATGTCCCTCTCAGTGCCCCAAGAGCAATAACCATTTTCCCTCTCAGGGGCATCAGGCCCTTGCTCAGGTCTGCACAGACACAGCCTGACCCTGCTGCAGATCCAGCCTGACAGTTCTGCAGAGGCTCTGAAATGTGAGCTCTTCTCATTATCGAGACACTTCTCATTAGTGAGTACTGCCCCTCTTGCAGCTTTGTTATGAGATGACAAAATCACCCCCCTATTGGGGAAAGCCCCCTATCAACTACGAATCAGCTGCAAACTCCAAGCTGTTGCTCCAGAAATTCAACAAGTACTTTGGCAAGTTGGTGCTAAATACACCAGAAATGTTCCATATGATAATATAACTTATTTAAAGGGAAAAGGTTACCTAAGTAAATGTTTGTGATATTTAAGGGAACACATTTGACTCTATTTTGCCAATATTGGGTTTTTTTGCACATAAAGCCAGGTTCATCAGAGCTAAAAGTGCAAATTCCCTTCAACCTCACACATTTTTACCTTTGATGCCTCTGTGCTAGTCAGGGTCACAAATTAGGGATATTCTATGCAAAATAATATATAAGAATAATTCTATTGAAATATGAAATCGAGGAAAGCTTCTAGGATTTCATTTGCTACTTTTAAATTTGGAGACTCACTTCAGATTTTCCTTATTGTCTTCTTCTTTCCAAATGGAAAATGTTAATACTTTCTGAGAGCAAATAACAGTGCAAGAAAATTCTGGCAACAACAGGGAAGGATTGTTATAACACCTTGGAACATATCAGTCTTCATACAAAGTGCATTTAACGGGTCAAATAAGGACACTCTTGATGAAACATTGAGCCATATATAACACCACCTTTTAACTAATTTGAACGTTCACAATAAATTATGGCAGCATTTCATAACTGTTCATCAACCAGCAGTTCCCAAGGAGAACAGCTGAACTTTCTGAACATTGATTCTTTTGGAAAACCTGGGTGGTTCTGCCTGTGGGATGTGTGTTATCCTTGCAAACAAGCGTAGCAAATACTGTAACAGGTTTTTTTTTTTAATAGACACATTTTCAACAGTGCATATCACTGCTGGTGTTTTTTATATGTACAAAGGCTCCTCCTGGAGGTCAGTTGTGTTGTCAGATGCCCTGCTCCACACTCAGGTGGGTTTTGCAGACCAGCCTGGGTTCCTGCCTGTGCCAGAAAATGTACTTGAAAACCAAACTGCCAAAAATATAAAATCAAACAGATGTGGTGTGGTTAAAAAAAACCCCTCTTGCTGAAAAGCCGGTTCCAAAATGTTTCCTAACCATGTGGAAATGGGTCTGTTGGTTTGGATGTGTCTATAGAGGGAGGAAAACTTGAGGATGATTTCAGATTTTTACTTTCTTTTGAAAAAAATAAACAGGCAGATCTGCTGAAGGAAGATCAAACAGCAAAGCACCCCCCAAAAAAAGCAGATAACACTTCCCAAGGCCTGTCTAAAGTGGGCACCCCTGGCATCTCCTGCTGTGGGGTACCTGAGCACACCGCCAGCGTGTCCAGGAGCTCAAGCTTCATCTCAGGTCATCATCACCTTCCTGAGAGGCTTCAGCAAAGGCAGTGCTGAGGGCAGGTGGGACCCCTGCCCGCCCTCCCAGCCATGAGAGGAAATCCTTCTCTAGCACTTGGTTGGCTTTTTTTGTTTTGGATGCATCAACTGCAATCCAAAACAATGTGCAGGCAGTGGCTAACACCTCCTGAGCCAGCAATTGGCATGGCATGAGCAGCCTGCCCCGGGTATCTGCTCTGCATTGTGAGCTGTAATTGTGGGAGAGAGAAGGAGCTATTTTTCAGCAAGTGGCTATTGGATACTCCCCCTGCTGCATATCAACAACCAGATCTTGACCCAGAAATGTCAGTCCCTGCTCAGAGCAGACAAGGAAGCATAATTAGAGATGCTCTGGCAACGTATTTTAGCACTGACGGTGACAATGTTTAAATTTTTAATCAGGCATGTAACATAAAAAGCACATAACATGAAATGTGAAAAGAAAATTGGCAAATACCAACGTGCTGTTTGACACTTTATTTCACTGAAGGAAGTGAACATCAATAAACATTATTTATCATAAATGACAGAGAGGAAGGCATGTTTCTAATAAAAACCTTCCCATTGCAAGGGGTGAATCTCATAAAAGCACCCTGATAGTACTGTAAAAACCGTGCTGGGCCAGACCACAAAAGGAAACACGGGGACCTTTATCAGGAAGCTGTGATGTGCCCCAGATGTGTTCTCTCATGACAACTGGCTTTGGGGAGCAGAGGGATCCCCTCAGGGTGCAAGGACCCTCCTCCTTCATCTGCCACATCCAGATGTGGCACAGCTCTGAGCCTTACAAAGGATGACACCAATGTACCCGTATGTGTGATACAGCAAATATCTTCCCAGGCTGGAGGTTCAACCCTTCAAGAACTGCAACCCACAGCAAGTTTTGCTCAGTGCTGGCAAGCACTGAGCTCGCTAGTTAGATATTTCTAGCTGGAATATTAGAGACAAGCTGAAGAGATGGGGTGGGGTGCAGATGAGTCCCATGTACTGACCCAGTGTGCAAAAGGGGCGCTGTTGTGTAACCCTCTCTCTCCAAAGCCCTTACAGTCTTTTCCTGTTTTAGCAGAGCCTTTCAACATCAATGTCTCCACAAACTGCACTTTCTCCTGCCTAAATCCCGTCCCTCCCACTATGCCCACTGGATGTGGGCTCTGCCATGTGGTGTTCTGAGCCTGCAGAAGCACTGAGCTGGCTTTACAGGGCTAGATGAATGCACTCAAAAATTCCTGGAGGGGAGTGCCAATCCAACTACGCCAAAGCTAGAAAAAGCCTGATTTAGGGCTATTCTGGTCACTTCCATTTGTCTCTGTCTGTGCCTGAATAGAGAGTCGGTCTCCAGCTGCATGATTCCAACTTCTGCAACGAGAGAGTACAAACTTAGAGACAACAACTCCTTCGTGCAGTTCACGCTGTGGCAAACACTGTCATTGCTTCTGCAGCCCAGGTGAACATGTGTGCGCACTCTGCTCACTCCTGAGTGTCTGGAGCTCCTCTCTGCCTTCTCCAACTGCAGTGCTGTCTTTCCTCCCACTTGAAAATTCCCATCTGCATCTCCGATGCAGGTTCTTGTGTTTTACACCTCACTGCCAGGTCTGATTCTTGTCTCCTCTGCACCAGGGTTATGTTTCCTCGGTCTGTGCTGCTGGGATGTTGTGAGGAAGAGCTGAGAGCACAGGAAGGAGAGTGGCCTAACGCAGGAGGGAGCCTGGGAAGCCCTGCTCAGTGCCAAGGCTATGGGCTGCTCTTGCCTTCCTTGTCTGGTGGGATCACGGTTGCCTGGTTGATGGGAGCTGTGTGGAGATTTCCATGTGCAGAAGACAGTTTTTGGAGGATGTAGCTGACAAACTCTAAGACCTCTGAGTGAGTTTGTTATGAACTTCACCAAATCCAGACAGAGTCAAGAGTTCATTCCCAAAAGCAACGGAAGCCTCTCAGCCAAATTTTAAGTACAAACCATACTGGAGTAACATCCCTTCAATGAGATGGTTGTGAGATTCCTTTTAATGTGGGCAAAAGAAAATATTTTGCCTTTCCCTTATTTTAAGGAACATGCGAATCTTTTTTTTTTCCTTCTTTTTTTTTTTTTTTTTGTCCCAGCTTGAGTCAGACAGTCATCATGGGATATTTCATCTCAAATGGGTAAAGGCTGGCAAAGATAGGGGCAACTGAGAGCAGATTTATATAACGGGAAGTATCAGACAAGCTGAACTGTAGGCACTGAACTGTAGGCACTGATCTTCCCCACTTTTCATGGAATTAATAATAAAGCTTTTCATGAGACCCTGCCTGGGCTAACTCCTGGATGATCACAAGCCTCCATGTTACTAATAATAGCATCACTGGCTAAAATATTTCCATGTTCACTGAGTTTCATATTCCAATTTTGTGGTTCTGTTTTGCCCTGCTTTTTCTCTTTTGTTTTCCATTCCCGTCATGCTGTTACACTAATATTTTCCATCTTGGTTCCAAGGGCTGCCATCATGAGCTGCTGCACCACGTGAACATTTGTGTCTCTCCATCAGATTTGTGAGGAGGCTGCTATGGCATGGCCAGCTCTCGTGGCAGTGTTTCCAGAGAGCAGATGGTGACAGCTCAGCGCTGTCACCCGAGGCAGCTGGGGTGAGTTCTCTCTCTTGGAAGCATGGGCTGTGACCATGGCATGACTGGAACTGGTTAGAATTTGGGCAAAGAAAGAGGAAATTCATTTTTTTCCTAAAGATAAGTAGTTCTGCATTTGTTTTAAATCGAGGCAATTGATAAAATGCTGTTGTCAGCCCTCACCACCCGGCAGGAGTAGCTGTTTCTGTTGTCTCGAGGCATCACTGCACTGCTCCAAGTTAATTTCCATCACACAGTGCTTACCCTATGGCAAAGGGTAAATTTGTGTCATGGAAGGAAATGGGAGTTTGCAACTGGACCATTAGTCCTCCTTTACACCCCACAGATTTGGTCAAGCACAGTTTCTGCTGGACCAAAATCACTGCTAATAGGAATAAATGTTTATCCCAGCTCTCTACCAATTTTTGAGTCACTGGACACACCTCTTCTGACCAGATCCCTACATTTGATTTCATGGGCATGCAGATTCTGAAGGATTTGGGTCTTAATCTCGGCTCCATTTTATCAGCTGAAAGACAGCAGTAATATTTCTCTGCCATACAGCAGTCTCACAATGAGTAATTATTTCATATTTGTAGAGAACTTTGGGAAGAATGTGCTCCATATTGCTGATATTATTAACTTTTGGAGCCCAAGATGGAACAGTGAAGTGCCTCTGTGCTGTGCAGTCCCGCTGATCTTGAAACCTAAGGAATATTTAGAAATTCTGTCAGGAGAAACTTGTAGAAACAAAAAGAAATCCTTTCACACAGCAAGAATTTGGGGAAATAATGAAGGGGCATTGGTACACATTCCATCTTGTTGCAAAGTGAGTGTGTTTCCAGCCCACATCAAAGCTCCATTTACTTCTCTTGTCAGATGATTTTGTGGGAGTGTTGCAGGGGGCTGGAGCTTGTCAGGGTGACTGAGTCAACTTGTAGAAAGGACTTACTCAGGCAGCAGACGTGCAAGTAGAGGTCAGGGTTAGCATGGACAGGGCACAGGGTCTGGAGAGTGGGTGAGAGATTCAGAACAATAAATAGATATACTGTAGGACACGAATCCAACTGTGTCTTGGGCCACATCAAAAGAAGTGTGATCAGCAGGTCAAGGGAGGAGATTTCCGTCTTCTACTCTGCTCTGGAGCACTGAGTTCAGCTCTGGGCTCCCTAACACAGCGGGGATGGGGAGCTGCTCGAGCCAGTCTGGAGGAGGCCATGAAGATGCTCCCAGGGCTGGAGCTCCTCTGCTCTGGAGTCAGGCTGGGAGAGCTGGGGGTGTTCACCTGGAGAAGAGAAGGCTCCAGGGAAACCTGAGAGACCCTTCCAGTACCTAAAGGGGTTCCAAGAGGGCTGGAGAGGGACTTGGGACAAGGGTGTGGTGATAGGACAAGTGGGAATGGCTTTCCAATGCCAGAGGACAAGGATATCAGGAAGGAATTCTTCCCTGTGAGGGTGATGAGGGCCTGGCATAGGTTGCCCAGAGAAGTTCTGGATATCCCATCCCTGGAAGTGTTCAAAGACAAGTTGGACAGGGTGTGGAGCAACCAGGTCCAGTTGAAGGCGTGCCCTGGATTATGGGGCCTTCATTCTGATCCCTGTCCCTGTCTTGCTGCTCAGAGATCTGAGTACCTGGAGAACAACTGGTCTTGCCATGAAAAACTGAGGCAAAGAAGTCATTCAGTGCCTCAGCCTTTCCCTCATCCTTTGTCACTATGTCTTTTTCCTGCTAGGAAACTGTTAGGTATTGAGGCACTGAATTTGTCTGTTTGCAATGGAAACTGTGACCTGGCTCACCTCAAAGCATTCAATATAAAGGCTGGGGTTTTTTCCTTTTATTGTTTTTATATAATTTTCGATGATTTCCTCTTGCCTTGTGCTATTTTAAGATGTTTAACTTAGTAGCTCCAGAAGAACCATTCACAAATAGCGTTGATCTGTGTTTTGAAAGTTTAACATACACCATCCAATGCACATTTACATACACCACCGAAATCCGGCATTTGGGAAATTAAAACAACAAAACTTGATTGCATATCATGATTTCATATTTTGCAGATGTTAATATTTAATCATATGCAGAGCCATTTAGCTTAAGTGCATTAATGTAACTCATTTAAAAGAGGCCAGTAATTGTCCTATTAACTCCCAGCCTGGATGTTATCCATGCTGCCCTGCTGGTAAGGCCAGAGGGAGAGTCTCCTATTGGCACCCACAGAGATTGCTCTGATCTGTTGAAAATCCTGTTAAAATCTAATTACTTAGGAGAATAGGCCAGGGAATATCTAATGAGCTTCAGGAAACCCAATGAAAGAAATTCTCTTTTAATACAGACTGAAACATCTTCTGTGTTTCAATTACAGTGGTACCACACGAACATAATTACACTTGTATAGAACGGGACTCGTCTTTGTTATTTTAATTACATATCACTAGATTTTTCTTAGTCATGGAGAAAAATAATTTGATTCCTCATAAAGGTTAAATGTTGATGAAAAGCTGAGTGTTAAAATAAATGTAATCTTTGTTTATGATAATTTCTTCTTTGTTTTGTGAGGAAATGTTAGTAAAAGCAGGTCACTGAGGGAAGCTGACTGACCAAACACATGCTGGGGAAGCCCGGGGAAGGTGGAGACGTTGTTGTACAGATGAGAAAGATTTCAGAGAAGACTTTGTCAGCATGAAATTTGGCCTTACTTTTGTTATGGTAATTGAAGCTGTGGACATTTAGCTCACAATAAAATCTCATAGCAGCAAAACAGACTCCTTGTACCAACAGGGGGGACTATTTGCAATTTCTTCCGCTTGCAGCCTCTTAATTTTTTTTAATTTGAAAATTCCGTTGCTAATGTGACCAAGATTATCACTGATGGCTTTTTGCAGCGACACAAAGGGTGCTGTTTCTGCCCAAGTCACTGGAAGAGGCTCCCCAGGGCAGTGATCGTGGCTCCAGAGCTAACAGAGCTCAAGGAGTGTTTGGACAATGCTCTCTGGCACAGGGTGGGACTGTTGAGTTGTCCCGTGCAGGGAAAGGAGTTTGACTTGATGACCCTTGTAGGTCCCTTCCCACTCAGGATATCCTATGATTTTAAGCTCTTGGACCTGCGTGGCTTCACTTTGTCAGGAAAAGCAGAGCATGGGACTGCTTGTGGATTTGGCCCCTTTGTTGTGGCCATCAACAACCCAGAGCCAGAGCAGCTGATCTGGATAGCCCAGAGAACTGCTGCCACTGTAACTGGGCTGTCTGTGGGGAATCCACTGAATTAAATGGAATAAAACCTTGAGAAGACAGTGTAGGCACAGAGGACGCAGGATGCCCGTCTGAAGGAACAAGCTGGGCAGCAGAGGTTCCATCCCAAGGAATGTAACCCAGAGTTATTTCTGCCTCAGCACATGGTCAGATTGGTCCCAAGGTAAGGATGGCGCTGCAGCCAGAGACAGAGGAGGTACTGGATAAGCCCTCCAACAGTCCCAGCCCTGAGTCCCTCACACTGCCGTGAGGCAGCAGGAGGCGGGAAAGTGGGAAAGCAGGAAAACGGAAGGCAGGAAAGTGTGAAGGTGGGAAAACATGTCCTTCACAGGCAACCTCAATCTGCCATGAGTCTGCTCTGCCCCCGTCCATGTGAGAACATGACCAGCGGGACACTCCCACACAGCCCGGCTGCCCTGAGGGGACGAGGCAGGCTGAGGGGCTCTGAGGGGAGGCGGGCGCCATGTTGGGTGTCTGAGGGGCCGTGAGGGGACGGCCGGTCATGGCTGTTCCAGGTGGGATTGCCCAACCTGTGCCAGGCAGTGCCAAAGGGTGTGTAAATGGAGCATGGTTGGATGTGCAGGTTCATACAGTGATGGTGTCCCTCAGGGAGCTGAGATGCTCTCAGATTTAGATACAGAAGGCTGACTGTGTGGTCGTAGTGTGAGGCACAAGGGCGTGAGGGGAGATTCTCTTCGTCAGAAGGGATACAAAGCTACAAACAGAAGTAATGTAGATTAAGATCTGTCGTCCACCACTCCTAACTCCCACCTAGAGCTTTATCCTGTGAGGAAGCTATTGCAGTTGATTTGATGGAGATTCAGAATTGTGGAATAGCTTTAAAAAGCATGGAAGAGGCCGCGATGAGCTGGAGTAGCTTTTGAGGCTACTGTGACTTCACAGAAAGCTGATCTAAAGTTTTCACAAAGAGGGATTCAGGTAAGAAAACCTTAATTTTGTTTTCCTTGTTTCAGGTTGTGCACAACCTCAGATTTGCACTGATGTTTTTACTTCAGAGCTGACCCTCATGCCTTCCTTTTGAAGCATTTTAATATCAGAAGTGTTCAAATGGCAGACCAAGAGCTGGTACACAGGTAGTGTACACAATTCCTAATTCATTTATAGCTGTATATTTTAATTTCCTTAGTTTGTTGAGGTGTTTTTTTGTTTGTTTTTGTTTTTGTTGTTGTTGTTGTTTGTTGTTTGTTGTTGTTGTTTTGTTTTGTTTTTTAATCACAGAATGCATTTTACAACCATTACTCTCTTGCTCTGAAAATAATTTAATACTACAACACAACTACAGAAATGAGGACTGATGGGAACATTACCAAACTGCATTCTGGATGATTCCCATAGAATTCCTGATGAAGGCAATGTAGCTGCATTATCTTAAGATGTTGAGGGCTGAATATGAAGGGTCGGAGAGTAAGCGGTAGAGGCACAGGTTTATAAATTTGACATGTTTAAGAAGATTTTCTTTGAATTTTAAATGATAAATCTTTGTCCAAACATGTAAACATATTTACTGTGTTCATTCCAGCTATCAAATACAGCTGAGTGGGATTACATACATTATATTTGGTATTACTGGAAGTGAGGTATTCAGTACTTCATTTGACTACATCTAGGGAAAAAATGTGCTTCTTCAAGCTGAACTCCCACTCATCTGCCTGGAATTTGAAGGCCAAGTGCCTTGGAAGTCCCATATAAAATCTATCTGTAATATTTCTCACTGTATCTCTTTAAGTATTTTTTATACTATTAGGATGCCTATTTGGTAGGACAGCTGGATCAGGGAAAAATATTAAGATTTGCCTGAACTGTAAATTCTATAACAGGAATTAATCCAGGCTTTGATTTTGCCCTTTATAAATCACAAAAGGGGATCTAGATTCAGAGTGAATCATTCTGAAATTCTGAGGCTCAGTTTGGTGTGGAATTACAGAGTCCTCAAAAATCTAACCCAGGCCCTTGAGTAGGAAAACCCTTGGAGGCAATCCTGGCACAGCTTGAGTCAAAGAGAGCTAAAGAACCAGAGGAATCTCCCAGGCACTGCAGTCACGTTCGCTGAGTGATTATAGTTTAAAAATTCTGTAGGCTCTTTCCTGAATCCTATCCTTAAAAGATGTCTCACAAGAAAGGGTTATTCTACCTACAGAATGTGCAAAGGAACTTGGAGACTGTAGAGATTTTGGGAAAGATGAAACTCATTGACGAGAGGGGAAAAAAAAAGGTCAAAAGTGGAGAGGAGGGAGGAAAATGGCGGCTGTGAAACACAGTTAAAACCACTGGAAATGTTCCCACCCTCACCCAGCATCCTGGCTCCAGTTCTGTGTCAGTCATTTCTTTGGAAAAAGTGCCAGTCAGAGTACATTCCTGCTCAAGCCCCAGCGAGTGCGTTATAAAAATGGAGAGTAGCATGTAAATCATTCATGGGGACGGGGAAATAAATAACCCTTTATGCCCATATAAATACTTATCCGATGTTCATAAGGGGAATTTACATGGAGTTTTATTCAGTACTGTCAGCCATTCCTCTGTCTTCCATCATTCCTGCCGTGAAGACAATTCAAAACATGGTGGTGGAGAGAGCAGCCTCTCCACCAGTTGATCTGCAGCACATCATGTAGAAAGCTCTGAACTTGCCCTCGGTACTGCTGTTATTTTTATTATGGCTCTTAGCAGAGTGAGATCATTCTTCCTGGTTTGCCTCCCAAGAAATAATGGGAAGCAGTATGTTTAGCCAGTGGATTGATTCAGTGATCTATTAGTCTAATCCTGACTCTGCCAATCATCTATGGGGTGACTGCAGGCGAATCACGTCACTTCTTTGTGCCTGTTTCCTCTCTGACCTCCTGCCTGTCTTGTTTATTTGGACTGTAAGTTATTGGGGGCAAGGGCTGCCCCTTGCTGTTTGTGTGTATGTAGCATGGCTCCTGCCCTGGGACCTCTGCTACAGCCTCATCTCCAAGTGGTGCTGCATGTAAATAATAAACACTCAGCTCCTCCTCTGGAGGTCACAGAAAGAGCCTGTATAAACTGTTGTGTAAACAAAGTTGTATAAACTGGTGGCAAGCTGGAAGGACACGAGGAAGAGCCCCTAAGGTGAGCTGTTTTGCTGAGCACTAAGAAAGCACAGAGCAGAAAGGTATTCCCTGCCCCACAGATCATGAGGTAAGGCCACTTTGGCCATCACAAGATGTCCTGAGCGCTCAGTGCCTGGATTCACAGTTTACAGACATTCAAGGACTGAGCTAGATGCAGTCATGAGGCAGATCCATGCTATGTGGAGAATGGAAACTAAGGGGCCTTGCTTGGCCCAAAATTAGCCCAAATTACGCGATGCTTTGTTGCATCTCCTGTGAATAAGAAATGTGGCTGTGGAGCTCCTGCAGCCTGCTGGAAAACTGGGGCAACCCAGCCTTGGGTTGTTCAGCTGAGCCCTCAGTTTATGGCTATGCTTTCTAGAAGGATTAGTTTGAAAATTCTTTTGGTTTGGGGGGACTCCATGAAATGGCAGAATTCATACCTGTCAGCAGGGCTGAACCAGGAATGTTTGCCATCTGTGGTAATACTGCCCCTTCCCAAGGACACTTTTAGCCATGGTTTTGGTTTCGAAGACCCTCTTTTAGGTGTAGGAGTGAAACCAGAATTGGGTAAGTTTTGGTTATATTTGTTGTTGCCTTAATAGAGTATTCCTTATGGATACCTTGGAAAATTTGTTAATTTTTTTAATATATGGTGGTGTGGTTTTGTTGTTTGTTTGTTTGTTTTTTGTTGTTTGTTTGTTTGTTTGTGTTTTTTAATATAGTCCTGATGTTTTTCCCAAGACCTCTCAGATATCACATTCTGGAAATCTCTTGAAATGTCTGTTCTGTTCTGGTGGAGGTCAGGCATGGAGATAGGCTGTGGGTCCCATGATGGAGCCAGGATTGTGTTTACTCTTGCCTCGCTGATTCCTCTCCAGTCCCTGAAGAGTCTAAAACATTAAAAGTATGATCCTACATAGTGCTCCATCACTTTTAATATGAAATTCAGCATGTTGCTTTGTTTATGCAGTCAGCATCATCTTTCAGAGACTCCTTTTAATTCTAAAGTATGACCTAACGGTTAAGATCCATGTTGTTTTTTTAATCATCCAATTCAGTACCAATTATTGGTGATTCTGAAAACAAAATTTGACCCGTGAGATGTGAATAAATAACAACTTGTGCCCCTTTCTTAAAAATGAAATAAGAATATTGAAATGGTAGACATTGTATGATATTTTCCTAATGGGATGATTTATTAAAATTGGAGCTAGGGATGTTCAGAGGTAAAGGCAGCTTCTGAAATCATAGGGTGTAAGTATATTATAGAGCAATAATTTGGGTAATGTTATAAACCTGCTGAATGGCAATTTATGGAAGCAGATCCTACTAGTTTTAATGGGAGTAACACGCATAAATCCTTGTGCAAGAAGATTAAACTAAACTCTGCAGTTTTAATTACTGGTGACATCACTTTTTTATTTGTCACATGTCTTACCTTGTAAGGGAGCCTTGGTACAACTGCTGGCCCTCTATTAAAAATATACAGCAAAACTAGACTGGAAAAAATACTGCAAAGTTACTAAAGCTGCAGTGAGCTGATCTGTCAACACAGTGCTGTTGCCTATTGCCACAGCACCTGGAGTTGGACAAGAGGCAGTGCCAGCTCACAAAGGTGTTGCCCACCCTGGGCTGACAAAAAAGGAGCAACCCAGAGTGTAAAACTAGGCTAGTTCTGTATTTCAAGAAAATAAAGTGGGGAAACCTCCTCTGCTTGCATAAATCAGAAATATTCCGTTGAAAAACTTCAGTCAGCTTATTAATTCACTTGAATTTTATGGGGCTGCTCTTCTTTCTGCCAGATGACAGCCTGCCCCTTCTCAGCTGCCGAAGACTGACAATAGTTGAAAGCTGGCACATCTCTGCTCCATGTACATATACATATATACTACAGAATTATTCTGTAAAGCAGACATAGAGTCAAACACTTTGAAAAAACTGGCTTGAAAGTTAAAGCCAATATAAGCCTGAAATCCAAACTCTGATTAAATTTTAAATGTTTGATAAATAGCTTTTAAATTAATTGTGTATGTGTATATATATGTGTGTATTTTATTTCTTGATATGTTTTCTTATAGCATATTTGCCTAATATATGAAATAATTATTACCTTTTTTTCTGAAATCTGTGTATTTTCAATTTTAGTTTAAATCTTGCAGAAAAGTAAATGAGATGGAAACATAAATATAAAATACTGCAGTTAAGTATAAAAATTAAGTACCTTGAATCAAAAATAGTAAGATCAATGCTCTGAAATTAGGAGAGGCTAATCAAAGTAAAAGTAACTGTGACTAAGGACTAGGAAAATATAAAGGGATTGACATATGTGGTAATAGGGCAATTAAATCCTCAGTTTTTTCACTGTGATGATTTTATAGCATCTTCTTGCTGTTGCCAGTTTGGAAGCTGCCAGCAAATATTTTCTTAATTGCAAAAGGAGACAATATGTGTCCCACTGTTTCATTCACAACATTTGATTAAGTTAAAGAGGCTGCACTTCTATTTGAGAGAACAAAGAGTTGGAGATGGAAATAGCAAAGACACACTGTGCATTTGAAAAAAGATCCCGGGAACAAATGATTAACCAGAAATTTTACAGGGAAAAAAAAAAAAGTCTACTTGTCTTGACAGAATAGCCTGATCCTGTAATAAACCCTCCCAAAGTCAACAGTTCATAAAGTCTTTTGTTCTAGTAAAAGGGTCTTTAATTTTTAACACAAACTCACACTTTGGTATGCATGAGCTTAAGTAAAATTAGAAGACATGTATATAATAGGATTTAATGGATTATCATCTGCATTTTCCAAAGATGTCAGCTTCTCTCGGCTCTGATGGAGTAGCACTTAATGTAAATTTAATTTGAAGTGATGTATGGAGGGCTTGAGGTGGTACTCTGTGATTCCCTAACTGCCTGGAGAGGCTCTGTGGGTAGCATCTGGATTTGGCTGCTCCACATGCCCAGCAGCATCTACTAACTAGGATTAATGAGGTGGCCTGTTCACCAGTGATCCAAAGGAGGTATGCTACATTTACTCCCAACAATATGAATAGGAGGGCCAGTTTCCTTTGGGGGCACACTGTTTGATGAAACTTAATGATGGTCTCCAGATTAGGTGTAATAAATATACTGTATAGAAAGCACTTTTGCTTTGTCAGATTTAAATGTTATTTAATCATAAAATGGTGTTTGGCTTAGCAGGGCTGAGTTAAAGCTCATAATGGCCTCAGACGACATCTTTAAAGCTAATATTTTGCCTAAGTTGGGAAATAAAGTATCAACTTAGAAGTTCCAGTATTTACCTTTGAGATTTTTTTTTTTATAATTTTTTTTTTATTATTTTTTTTTTGGTTTGGGGAAGAGAGGGAGGAAATCTCTGCTTGCTTGCAAAGTTATGAGATGGTCTTAAAAAATATCTTTGCTCTTCCCTCGCTGTGTTTACGTAGAAATCAACAGCTATTAACTTTCAGGCAAAACTTCTCTGTGTGGTCTCAGCCTCATTTACGCGTCAGAATTGTATTTTGCCTCTGTGTCTAACTGAGCATTGAATGAATTCTCAGCTAATTTCAAATTCCCTTTGTCATCATGGTTTTCAGCCAAAAGTCTATAATAAATGGTCAGAAGATGAGCTGAGACTGAATGAATAGTGAGTGGTATTCATCAGCCAAACATAGAGTCCAGATCCAATTATATGTATTCATTAAGTGATAATGATATCATGGTCTTTAACTAGGAAGAAAAGAGTGTAATTGAATAATAACAGTTGTACAATCCCAGCGGAACACACTTTCCATCCCAGCACAGCGACCCTCGGGGATGATGCAGAATTGATGGAATTCTATTACTCTTTGATAGATTTATTATGAAGGGCTGAGTGGACTTGCTACTCCACTTTGTCACTCACACTAATCAGTATCGTAAGGCCCCGAGCGTGCAGGCTTTTGTATCCCTTTGACAAAGACAAGGTTAGGGGAGGATGACAGACACCCAGACCTTTACAAACCCATACCACAAAATGAAATGGGCCAGCTGAGCTCTGAGCTGGGACAGAATTTTAATTTGTTTATCAATGGCTCACATGTGCAACACCATAAGGATATTTGTCAGAGGAGTAACACTGAAGCTAAACTCTTTTGTTTGGCAAGTGGAGCTTGGAAAAATATTTATTGAACTGTAAAAAACAGGGTAAATGAAAGGAAGGTGAAAAGTCTAAATGGAGTGGAAAATAACTTGCATTACTGTGCATAAAGTATGAGGAGGATGGGTATCTTTGTCTATTTTTGTTTGTTTCTGTTGAAGGAAATTTACTCACAAACTACAGTCTGATCTCTTGTTGATTTAGATTCTGTGGGGGGACTCAGACAAAACAGTAGTGGGTGAAATGAATTTCAAGTGTTGTTTTTTATTGTTGTTTATTTATAAGATGCTTCCTGTTCAGGCAGATGGATTGCTCTTGTGCTTTTCCACTACTAAAAAACCAGCAAAGTAAATAAAATACCCCGGCCTTAAAAGCTGGAACTTGTAAATACAGACTTGGATTTCTAAAAACAATCTTGTATGTGTTCAAGCGCGGCTGTTTCCCCTATCCATCGTTCCCATTCAAATGCAGGCAATGGGCTCTGTCAGCGTGGTCAGTAGCTATCAGAGCCCGCTGCAGTCAGGCAAACAGACAATTTGTTGTGCTTCTGATCCGAGCAGGGGCTGCAACCAGCATTGGCATAAACAAGGCA
The DNA here is from genome assembly GCF_003031625.1 of Empidonax traillii. NCBI lineage: Eukaryota > Metazoa > Chordata > Aves > Passeriformes > Tyrannidae > Empidonax > Empidonax traillii. The sequence continues at coordinate 86,975 of NW_020955311.1, forward strand.
GTGCACAGGAGCCTGCTGCCAGGGTTTGTTTTTTGTCACTGTTGGTGAATGATAGATATTTCCATCCTTTTCTTCTCTCTGAATTGCTTTTCTCTTTCTTTTCTTAGCGTGGCATTTTGCATTCTAAGAGGCACTTGACAATTCAGCGGCTGGGTTCAGTGTCCCTGTCCACAAAAACAAATAACGTGAGCAGTGCTGTGTCCTGAGTGGATTTGCCATGGCAGTGCCCCTGTCCCTGCCTGGGATTTGTGTGGAGGCAGCTCAGTCATCTGTGACTGCAGCAGCAACTGGCTGCGCTGGCGTGTGCCGTGGACAAAGCAGGAGCAGGGATACCAGTGACCAGAGCAGAAAACATTGAGGAGAACATAGGTTTCCCCCATTTTGTGCTGTGGATTCTCTCTAGGGGTTTTCTCTCACCAAAGCTCTTTTTTGTCTCTCCAGAGGGGCAGTTGTGGGGATGTGGAGCTTGGTGGCCCTGCTGGGCACATCTAACATGCAAACTGAAGGTGCATCTGGAGCATGGGAAGACCTGCCCACGCTGTTATCTTGCCAACAAAATCAGTGAAGGGAGGATGACCCAGGTTTTACCATATGTGGCAATCACAGCACAGAGTTGCTGGCTGGCTGGTGCTTGGGGCTGGTGCCCAGGCAGAAGCCTGGTACTGTATCAGCACTAAGTGCTTTATGTTTTGTCTCTCTTCTTCCCCCTGTATAAGTAATTTTGAGGCCTGGCAGAGGACTCTTGCTCTCTTGCAGAACCAGCCATATCCATAAACTGTGTGCATACTGGGGTGCAGTGGATTTATTTGTTTAAGGTGCCAGGGAGCGAGTGAATATTTCAGAACTGAAAATGATTACCTGCACTGCAAATCAGACCTGCCGTGGCAACAGCCCTTCCCTTGCATGGCACAGCCCTGTGTCTCCCTCTGGGTTGGATGGAGGCGGCTTTCCCGCGCAGGTATTTTTTCTGCTGCTTCACCTTGCACAGAGTGATGAACAGATGGCAGTATTTTGCATCTGTTTTGCAAGTGGAAGCCCTGAAAATCAGGGTTTTTTTCAGTGCCATGTATTGTGGTGACAGCATGGGATGTCAAAGCCTCTGCTCCCTTCCAGCCTCTCCCAGGGGCTGGCACAGCTGCCTGGGAACAGCCACTTCCTGCCCTGCCCCACTTTGCTCCTCCTCCTCAGCACATGGTTATCAACAGGTGCAATCAGGTGGAAGGGGCTGTGCTCCAGCACTGTTCCCACAAGGATGGATTCCTGCAGAACAGATGTCACTGCAGCTTCTGCTGCCTGCCCAGGTAAACCCAAAGTGTCTGCCCAAAGACCTGACCACCCTGCAGGAAGGACAGTGCCTCCCAAACAGATGGGCACCAGCCTGGGCAGGCCAGGGACCACCTGTGAGCAGGAAATACACTGGAGTTGGGCACAGCTAGGAGTGTCACAATGTCCTTCACTCCCAACACCTTCACCACAGTGAAAGAGCAATCCACCCTAGAGGGCAGTTAACTCCACAGCAAGGAGGAAACAGCACAGAGCCAGGCAGAAAGGCTACCTGTAAGAAGTATTAGAATTGTGCCAACACTCCTGCTGCAGCCAATGCAGAGGAGTGAATGTGGAAGAGGCCAGAATAAACATCTGCAGAGTAGCAGAACGAATCGTGTTTCTGTGAGCAAAGTTACCGTAGTGAGAGGAGGTGTGCACAGAGCAGACTTTGATAGAGGACAAGAGAAGAATAATTTGAATAGAAATACAGTGTTAAAGCTGTTGTGAGTTCACAGCTGAATCCATTCACTGCAATACTTCTTGTACTGTTCCAAACACTGAAGTATTTTTGAATTTTTAAAAAAATATTTATTTTAGAAAAAAAAAGGGCTGGAATAAGAAAGTGCAACTTATGATAGATAAAAAGGCCAATGGTGCCATAAAAATGTTTTAAATGAAATTTGAAGCAAATCAACTAGGAAAGGAAGGTGTTTCAGGAAGGAAGACTTGACAGGAAGATCATTTTCCATGAAAAAACACAGTAGGTGTGCTTGTTGTATTGGCAGAGAACAGAGAAACATTTGGAACTCATTATCTGAGTAGGATCTGTGTGTTGCAGGGTGGGGATCACAAGTCAGAAAGCTCATTCCTGTTCTGTGCTGCCAGGCAGAGGCAATGGGCTGAGTCTCTTGGCACTTCCATCCCCTGAGGTCGGTGGAGCTTCCCTGATACCTCTGGAACTGAAGGCAGAATGAGGCCCCCTGGATTTTCAGGAGTTTCCATCAGGGCAACATTCACCTATCAATACAGATGTGGTGAACAAGCACACCACTGGGGGGCATTCAGCTGGGTGTTCTTTCAGGGCAGATGTCAAAATAATGATTTTATGTTGACCAGATATTTTGTTATGGATGATATCAAGTTCCTTGTGAAGTGAGGATTCATCTTCTTAGGAGAGTGCAGCTGTAAGAACAGTGTATTCCTTTGGGATCTCCACAGGACTGTAAACAGAGTTACATGGCTGGGCCAGAGTCCCTGTGCTGCAGCTGAGTGAGGTGGATGTCTGCAGTTCTGCCAGTAAAACCGTGTGGAACCTGTTCCTGTGTGTGTCCTGGGATTTACTTCCCAGCAGACAGTACAGTGTACACTAGCTGACTTATCTGTGAACCATGGAAACATTTTGAAAAGGTAAAGCAGACAGTACACTGAAGAATCATTTGTCACAAGTAATTGCAGGCAGTCAGAAAGAGCAGGGAGAGTATATGAATCATGACGTAAAAACAGTGAAGGGCAGGCATTTAGTCTGGTCTGTGGCTATAAGAGCAGTGACACAGGTTAGTCCTGGCATGATATACAAATGTTATGTGCAGAGGGACAAGTACAATGAATAAAGAATTCCCCTTTTCTCATTATCTCATGCAGCAGAGAGGTTTTTTACTTCACACATAACTCATAACTTTTAGTAGGCAGGAGATGGCTACATTGAATTAGTGGGAACATTTTGTTTCCTGAATTTAAATATTCTCCCTGTGACAATTTATTTCTGGTGTAAAACTCTGGTAGGATGAACAGAGACAGGGAAATGAGCCTGGGCAGCCATTTCAGCTGGGGCTGGTACCACAGACCCACCACCACAGCACCAGCCAGAGCCTGGCAACTGCACTCTGAGAATCCCGACAGAACTCGGGCATCAGGGACAGGTATCCATCAGGTTTGGCAGCTGCCTTGATTAAACACAGGAGAATAACTCTAAATAAGGAGCATTAGCTAAAAACTAGTGAAAGAATTAGAAACAACACAATTTTTTTAAACTTTCGTTTCACAAAGGGGTGTTTTCGTTATGAAATATTAAAAATAACAAAATCCACATAAGCCTGGATAAGGAGAGAGGTATATTTGGATCTAGAGCGAAACCTGTGACTGGAAAAGGAACAGCTGAGAACTCATGTACGACGCTATTGCTTATGAATTTGTTATAAAGGGAGATAACAGAGGGAACTTCGTGTGTCTGCTGCAGGAATTTATTATTTATGGGCAAACACATGCATGATACATAATAACTTCGAGTTGTTCTGTAATTCTCTTCTCTCAGACATCTCAAAATGATCTGTAAATGTGGGTAGAATTATTAGCTCCATTTTAGAGGAAGAGGAATTCAGACCATGCCATTGGCCAGCAATTGTCCGTAAGGCAGGGCTGGATTGAGGAGCAAATGCAGCACCCCAGGGTTTCAGTGCACAACTGGACCAAAGATCTGTGCATGTGGGATAAATGGATTTCTCTCACTCCAGTTTTATATCAGAGTAACTCCTCAGGTTGAGTCTTCTGATTCACAATCCCACTGGATTTAGTCCGAGCAGTTGAAAAGGTTAGCACCACATGTCTCCCCCCTAAACTGGTGACAAACAATATGCAGCCTAAAATACCTGCATAATCATGTGAATAACAAAAATATTTTTAAAGTAGCCACAACCTGCCAAAAATAAATTGTATTGGGTTGTGGAATAAGAAATTAATGGCTGAGCTTGATCATGGAGCAGTCCATCAGCATTCCCTTCTCTGCTGACAGCCAGTTGTCCTGTGATTCATGAGCATCCCATGCTGAAAGTTCTCATTTTCAAATGAAACTGGGAGGGAAAAATGCTCCCAGAAAGTTGAAATATCCTGGTTTGACATTTTCAGAGCAAAACGTGGAAATTTCTAATGTTGAAATTACTTTTCATTTCAAATATTCAAATTCTGTATTATATTTGAATGTTGTTAAGAGATAAAAAGGTCAAATTCTAAAAGGCCATGTTAGAATTATTGTTTCAATTTTGCACTGAAACTATTTCCCATGTTGTACAAATTTTCCCTCATTGAAAATTTCAGGTTTCATTTCTGATCATAACAAAGAAAAATGTTCAAACTTCAAAATCCTCTGCTCAGCTCTTCTCTCTCTTTCCTCAGAATGGCTCTCAGCCTGACTCATGGGAAGCCCAGAGGGAGGAGGAATTTTTAGGAACCAGTGTTCTTAAACCAAGCCATGAATTGGCCTTTTTTTGAATTCGTAAACAGAATTGATGAATCAAAACCCTTTGTTGGTGGATAAAATATTAAATTAATTCTAAGCTTCTTCAAAACCAACAAAACCCCTTCCCAATTTTCCTCAAATCTGTTTTTCTGGATACCTCTGTGTAGAGTGAAAAGAATTTAGGAGATGAGAATGTTTGTAGAAGTTCTTATGTTTATTTTCTGAAGCTGAACGTCAGTTCTACTCTAATTACCAGACTTCCACTTCCAGGCTCGAGGTTACAGACATCAGCTCCTACAGTTTCCTCTCCTTTCCATTCTGTCTGCGGTTTGCTGTCATCTCACCTGGCCTCTCTTATGAATTGTGTATTTTTCTGGCTCTGGTCTTTGCTGTGACTGGGTTATTCTCTGGGTTATTTCTCTCTTCATGTGGTGGGGCAAATCTGCAAAAGACCCAAACTCTGAACTTCAGCGGAACTGAGATCTCACCTGTACCTGGGGCTGAATTCTGTTCAACATTTGCTAACCCATTAGATTTTTTCCTTCTGATCCATCTGGTGTTTCTCTTTGTTAAGCAGTTGCAGTGGCTACCTTTGAAGTGAGGGATCAGGCTTAAAATCTTCCTGTTTTACAAATGAAAAGAGAGCTTTGGAATGAAACATCTTTTTCAGCCTTAACAATAACATCACTGCCAGCAACTCTATAACAAGGACTGTTATCCTCCCACTTCTACTTAGCGGCAGAAATCGGTGTGGTTTATGCTGCTGCTCAGACATTTCCATTCGTCTCTGCCTTGCCTTTAATGGCCCGATCTGTAGGGCTCTCGTTAGGCAGTGTTTACACTCGTGGGCCGTTTGGGTGGAAGGATTTCTCACCTGAGATTTCTCACCTGAGAGCTGCCCGGCCCCTGCTCTGCTCGGGCTTGGTGCTCTCAGTCCAGCTGGGGCTCCCTTTGGCTGCGGGTGGCACGGTGTTTAAAGATACCTGTGTGTCTAAGAGGGGAGTCACTGTGACCAAGGGCAGAGCCCAGCATTGTCACTTGTCACCTGTGCAGTGCCACACTCCTGCTGCAGGCTGGGGCACTGTTCCCTCCAGGGTTGCTTTAGAGAGAGTTGTGTGGGTAATCCAGACAGTGGATGCCACATAAAAACATGGAGGTTATTCTGGCTATTTGTATATCTGCCTATTCCTTTTTTTGCAAGGCTCTAGGAGAAGGTTGGGAAGATACGTGGAATTAAAAAAAAAAAAAAAAAAGATAAAAAAGGCTTTCTGAGCTTATTAAAATGTATTTTTTCCCCCAAGACTGCCAAACACTCCTTCATTTTCATCTGTGGAGTTTTCCAGCCTCAGATGAAACTGAACAAACAAGTTAATATTTTTATTGCTAACAAACAGCGCATCAGAGATGATTTTTGTACACAACCAGAACACAGTGACTGACTTACCAAAGGGTGGCTGAATAAGCACTTGCAACATGAAAGAACCCCAATAACTGCAACAACTAAGCAATAGACACCATTTTATTTCAGTCAAAATCTTGGTGAACAACTGTTAATTCAAAATGTTTTGGGGTTAGATTTTATTTGATGTTGTTTATTTTTTGGTGAGGGGGTAACTTAGTTCTTTTTTTTCATTATGCTTGGTTTAAATTGTGCATCTCAGCTGCTGATTTCATGTAAATTTAATAGGAGTTATTACAGAATAATTAGATACCAAAGGAATATTAGGAATGTTTTTAAATTTAACAGTGATACTACAAAATTATAAACATACTCTTAATAATCAATTTGCCTTTAATCACAGTGTTTTTGTGAAATTTATGTTAAATCTTATTCAGATATAATTTAAACTGAATTAAAGAGATACCTGAGTATCTGTTACTGTAGAACAATTTGTTTTGCCAACATGTTCTGGAGAACAGACTGGCCTTTACTACATTTATGTAGAGCATTTTCCATGCTTAGTTCTCTGCTCACCATGGCCTTTAAGTAGCTTTATAATGCAAATAAATAATGATATTAGCAAAAAACTAAGGGCCAAACCCATTTCTGGCTCTATTTCTATGTTGTCAGTCTGGATCTAGATGTACCTTTTTCATGGCATGATTGTGTTCTGGTAAAATGATAAGGTGACATTGCAGTGGATTTATTGATTTGATTTGATTTCCATAAGAGATTTAGCACCTCCTCATGTAAAAGACAAAGTCCCATGAAGAGAACAAAACCAAACTCAGTTTCTGTTGATCAACTTCTTGGGGATTTGGCATTATTTTTTTCCATTAAGAGTCTGGATACCAAACATCAGCTCATAAACTCCAAATGTGAAGTCCATGAACAAATTCCTATTGACTTTAGAACTTGAAGGATGGGGCCCAGTTATTAGGGAGCTATTGCCCTATTTGTGAGAGGTAGCAAGGTACAGCACAGAATTTCTCAGCCATCCGAAGGGGCACCAAAGACAATCAAGGAGATATGGAAACTGAAAATGTTATTATAGTCTGAGGAAACACCTCCTCTTATCCTTCTGTTCTCTCATCCCTCGTGCTTACTGACAAGGATTCCCTGTCATCTTTGTAAATACATGGCCAGGTACCCGACACTGACCCCTGTCGTTACCCTTGGGACAGGTGTATCCTCCTGATATGGTTTTATGTAGCATAAACCTCACCAAGCCAGAATAGGTGAGAATGATTAACCATGTTATCCCTCTAATATAACTTCACCTTGCAGCCAGCTATAAAATCTCTTGGCATAGGGTCAAGCCATTGGGATGATTTTAAGAATCACTGGATCTGAATTCCTGTACATTTGTGTAGGTCATCTCAGGGTCAGAAGGGCTGCTCCAACTGCAGCAGGTCCTGGTTGTGGTGATTCCTTCTTCAGCAGGTTGTCAGCCTTCAGCTCTGACAGCACAACTGCTGGTGTAATGAGTCATTAACCCAGCTCAGGCAGAAGTGATCCTGCTTCAAAGAACCTGCTCCGAAAACTCTTTAAGCTGAGCCAGATCATTTGACAGTCCTGGACTAACTGAGTTTCCCTGAGCAGTTGTGTTGGCTGCTCTGAGGGGGCAGAATGTGCAGTGGATGTTGTGGGAGCAGGGAAGTGCAGCTGCTGCAACACTGTGGTCCCGTTCTAAGTTACCCTTCCAACTAACATCCTTAGTCTTTCCTGAGAAAATATCCTGTGCCCAGGATGTGGCAGGGCCTGGCTGTTGTGTTTATCCTGCTCACACACTGCTGTGTGAAGGCTATATTTATCCCAAACCAAATGTGCTGGGATTCCATGTACCAGGCTGTTCTTGAAGGGAAGGGATAGCTCACGTCCTGCAAGATGCACTGTCAGACATTGTGAAGAGGGAATATTAGAGACAACAAAGGATTTGTTGCTCTAAAATTGGGAGGATTGCTGAACTGCAGGAAGGGAAAGTTGGAAGGTTTTAGCCCGTTTTAAAAAGGAATCTGTACATGACAAACGGTGACATTTATAAGCAGTTGGAAAGAGCCCTAAAATAAAGAGAATGGAGGTTGAATATATGAAGACCAGCCTGGAAGGACATCAGGAGGAAAGATATTAATAGCAAACCCCTCCCTGAAATGCAGAGAAGTCATAAAAGAGCACTAAGAACATTCCTATTGGTGGTATTTGTTTTGCTATGGCCCTTCTCAGAGTGTTTCATTCGGTTCTGCTGTTTTACAAAACACTGCTGTCACACAAAAGGGTGAGACTACAGGAAAAAGGGCAAAGCTCTCCAGAGCTACCTAAACAAAAGCATTTCAGATAGAACTGAAAATCTCCAGCTCTGATTTGGTTGGAGAAGGGACACTTGTAAAACAAACACTATCCAGGTGGCATGGGAAATGAAATGGGAAAGCAGGGCCTTGCAAACCTGGGGGACTATCTTTCGATTGTATTTTAGATAGCCCTGGCACCTTGGCTATGACTGGATTATTGCTTTCAATTATCCTGCATTGTTTTTGTGGAGTCTGTGAAATACACTCTTCACTTTCCCTTCAGAATAGCTGACACCATTGTGGCATCACCCTGTGCTGCCAAATATCCATATGGGGCAACCCCAAATGAATCTTCAAATAGACAATGCTGCACAACGTCAAATTATCAATATTAATACAGATCTGGAGAGTCCATTAACAGTATCATAAACCACCAGTAATATGCCTGAGATTCTTTAAAGCGTAAAACAAATCCTTCTGCAAAGGGAAGCCACTCTCCAGCACCTGAACTGGCTGTGCAGAGAGAACCATAACCCACAGTGCTTTGTTGTTCCCAAGTGGATCCTATTTCCTTTGAGATTTGATTGTGGCCTAAATGGCAACTTTCTGTAGTTTCCAAGACCTGTAACAATTTGTTCTCCCGCCTTATTTTAACAACTCCAGTAAATCACGGTCTGGTGTGACTGGGGCGTGTCACAGCTCTGGGGTTTGTAAGCACAGGAAAACTTTCTCCGCTGCAGGTTAGCACAGATGGAGCAGAAGCAATCCCGAGCACGTCAAGAATCTCTCTCTCTTGCATGGATAAGCTTAATAAGGCAAACTTGTTGTTGAGGGAAAGCACTCAACTGATTCCAGAAACAATTAGGAAACACAGCAAACAAATAAACCTTGGTGATTTGAGTTACTTAGGTGATCCACCTCATTCATATGCTAAAAAAAACCATTTCCCTTAGTTGTAGACTTGCTGTTATCTCACGGAATTGGAGCAAAAGCTTCCAGCAAATCACTGCCCTTCCCTCATTTTAAGAAGAGTTACAGTAGATGCTCATAACCACAGTAGGACTGCTAGAAGATGTGTGTCAGCATTATCAAAAAGGACAGAGAATTTGGATACTCAGTTGGAGAAGTCCAAAGAAAGCTCTGATTTTTTTTTTTTCCATAAAGTACCAAGTTCTCATTTTATGAAAAGTAAATTTTAGTGGTGCATGGTAATACTATGATTTGGCTGTTAGCCAAACTACTACTTTTTATTCTTCTCTAAAAGAAGTTTTCCAAGTTCTTTATGGGTTACTGCTACATGGGGTGTGATTGGTGCATCCCTTAGAAAAGAGAACTTTGGAGTAATTTGAAGCCTGTGATCACAGAAGTCCCCCTGGTTGTGTGTTTTGTTATTAGAACTTACCTGAAATTTTATAAGAGGTTATCTGATGGATTTATGTAGTTAATTTTTGTTAAATATGTAATATTTATACACATAAAGCAAAGAAAGGGCAACTGGGAATCCTGTTGTCTGACCAGACTGCTCTGCTGCCAATTCTGAGTATTGCTTGAGCAACCAGAGACCTGAAATGATGTTACACACCCATAATTCAACATTAATCTATTTTATGGAAACAAGCCACTTGATTTCATGTTACAGCCAAAATAACCCCCAACCCTACATTAAAAGGATATTAAGGGCCCTTGCAGTGAGAGAGTCCTGCTGGAAAAAAAGTGGGAATAATGATTTTAATTCTGTTATCTCTAAATGCTGTGCTGTAATATAAAAGGGAGCTAAATTAGAGTTGTTTGAAGCAAACTTAATTCTGATATTGCTGAATGGGAGTATTGGAGCTGATTATTTTAAAGTTGATTTTATCTGTGATTTGCTGGGCTGTCAAATGGGCAAATTGGGTCTGCCTGGAAAAATCATGTTTGAAACATTGTACAGCTACTGCTTGTTTTTCTGAGGAGCTGCTGCCTTTAGACTCACCACAGTGCCTTGGACTTTGAGTTAACGGATTGACTGATAACAGGAGATGGATCCTACCTGAGAACCAGCACAGGACTGGCTCAAGACATACTTTGCCACTTTGGATTTCACGAATGTTTGCTGAGAGTAGAGGAAGTGTGACACACAAGAAGCCTGGGATCCCCTCAGGTTTCAAGGTGTGGTCAGTATTTTCCCCAGCCCTCTCATTCCATTCCTGACCACTTCTCTACTTTACGTTTTCTTATTGCATCACTCCTACCTCTCTCAAACATTTCTTGCTTCTAATCCATTACTCCTCCTTCCCTGCTCTGCTTTTTCCCAGCTCTTTGCCCCTGTGTGGAGATTTCCTCTAGTTTAATCTCAGTTTCTCATCATCTCAGCTGATAAAGTTCTTCATCTATTACCAGTCTCTCCCTAATTTCCTGCTAGTTTCTCCCAGTCCTGTGTTCTTTCTGCCAGCTGTTCCAGGCCTTTCACCAGCTCTGTGTCCTGGTCTATACCCATCGATGGTGTCCCTCTCTGCAAGCCAGGGCTCTTGCCTCCTGATAGATCCCTGCTTTTTGCTGCCTGAGTGCTGGGAAGGAAATAACTGATGGTAGTGGGAGGAGAGAAACTTCTTGGAGCTGACTTCATGAAACTGGGTTCCAGCTTTTATCTATAGGGTGTCTTTTTATTTGTGTTTCTGTGTTTTAGTCTTGATTTTGAATCAAACATTTGATGTTTCCGAAGTCTAAACATGCTTTAGGAGAGGACAAAAACGTGACCGTGTATCTGCCAGTGGGGAGAAGGTTGGACTGAGATGCCTCCCCCGGCCCGGAGCTGTGATGTGGACGCTAACCAGGAGGTGGGGATGTTCCATGGGAGGATGGAGCAGGGACCCCGCTCAGCGCTGCTGCTGCAGCTGCGGGGCTTCCTCGGGCAACGCGGGGAAAAGTGGAGGGTAGAGAGAACAGCAGAGAAAGATCCCTACTTCGCCTAAATTTATTTTTATTTTCGGTTTCTGGTTTAAAACTTGGGATTGCCGGGCAACGAAAAATTAAGTAGTTTTGTAGCTTTACCAAAGTGTCTGTAAAAAAGAATGCTGAGATCTGGAGTGGTTGACAGTGTGACAAGGACTAGGATTTGTTAAGGCTTGAGGGCATCTGTCACCATGGCAATGTCTGCCAAGGTGCTGAGCCTTTCTGGAGAGCTGCCTCCACAGTAGTGGGTTCAGCTAGTGAGTAAATGACACTGCACTGGATGCCTTTTTCCAGCTGCAAGGATTCAGAAGGGCACCTTTCACCCACCTTTCAGCCTGTAAAGGGGGCCTACCAGGAAACCAGAGAGGGACTCTTCATCAGGAACAGTGGCAATAGGACAAAGAGTAATGGTACAGACTGAAAGAGGGGAAATTAAAATCAAAAGGGGAAATTTGAATTAGATATTAGGAAGAAACTGTGAGAGTGTTAGACATTGGAACAGGCTGCCCAGGGAGATTGTGGATGCCCCAGCCCTGGCAGTGTTCAAAGCCACCTTGGATAAGGCCTTGAGCAACCTGATCTAGTGGGAAGTGTCCCTGCACATGGCAGGGGTGTTGGGACTAGCTGACCTTTCAGGCCTGTTGTAACCCTTTAACATTCCAGGATTCTATGGACATCATGGATCAACCTGTTGCTGAGAACCCTCATGGGTCAACCCTTAAGCAGCTCAGCTCTGGTGAGACTCAGCACAGATGAGGTGTGTTGGGGAGTCTGCCTGCCCTGGTGTAGGTTAGATCCTGCCCTCCAGTCACGATAAAATATGCAGGAGATGGCTGGTGAGTCCAAAGGTGCTGTCTGTGGAGATGGTGTGATTTGGAACTGTTCCCACCAGGAACCAGAATGCCAAGTACCCCGTCGGTCCTTGTACCTCTTCACCAACCGAAGGCATCAAAGCCAGCTATAACCCAATTACGAGCAGGCAACCCCCAGTAACAACTCAGACAGCACAGGGGACGGAAAAATAATGTAGCTAAAAAGTCATAAAAATGAATGGTATTTGATTAGATCCAAACCAGTGGTATCAACTGATTTTGCTCATTTAACCTGTCTCCCTCTCGCAGTACGGCCGTCATTTAGCTGCAGGGTGGATGTGTTCATCCCCAACTATTAATCTGCTTCAAAATGCCATAACATTTCCATGAAGAACTTCCTAATTTTTTTTTCAGAAATTAAATGTCTGTTTAAAGTTCATTCCCTCCTGCTGCAACTAATTGAAATGAGATTTGGTTTATCTTTATGACATGAAAATGAGATTGAGTTTCATAATAATAACAATAATGATAACTCTATAGATTTTAGGACTAGTAGTTAATAATTATAGTAATATGTGGAGATTAGAAAAGAGTAATGCAGCATAAACAGTGCATTGTTATTTGTTGAGATATGGGATTGGGTATCAGTTTATACCATTTTTCTTATTTTGTATCTGTTTTCAGTTCTCATTGAATTTTAGACAAGTGCATTAATTAATTCTGCCCCAGTGGCTAGTAGTTTAAGTAACCTTTTGTGAACTAAATATCTATACATATCTACATACAGAATACACACACTATTTTAATGATCACTCAAAATCATGTTTGTCATCCTTTGAATAATCCTGAGACCTGTGTAATTTATAATTTTGGCTATTTCACAGCTGAAGTTGCCTATTAACAGGATAATGGTTGGAGGAAGAAAAGTGGGAATATACTCCTGCAAAATTAAGGGGTATATTCCAGAGGAGGTCTGTATGCCCCTTTTTCTCATGACAGTTTTCCTTTTTATGTTTTTTTTTCTGCTTTGGTGATTTTTATTCACTGAAGCTGAAAGTTACACATCCCTCCATATATGGAAAAATGTAAACCCCACCTTGGATTGTGTTGCCTTTTTCTGTGCTGAGATTCACCTTATAATATAAATAACTAGAGATTGCAAAGGGCTTTTTGGGAAGCAAGGCAGAGTTTAGTGTCAGTCAACAAACCTGGTCCTTAGTGCTTTGAATTGTTTACACTTTCTTTCTTAAGACAGGGGTCAAAGAAAAACGAGGAGCCAGCAAACACAACCCTTGGGTGTATGTTTTAAATGATTTATATTAATCTTTAGAAGAGATGGGAGAAAATCTGTCCAGTAGATTTGAGATTCCCGACACTTTGGCAAGTTCAGATTTTTCAACAAAAGCAGGAGGGAAAAAATAGTCTTAAAACATCTCCACCCAGGGTAGGTACAGGCCAGACCAGTGATGGGAAAAGCTCTCAGCCCACTTAGATTTGGACCTTTTTTCCTGGGGGTAAAGGTACCTTTACCTTAGCTCTGTGTGCCTTGGAGGAGGAAAGCAGAGGCTGAAGGTTTGATTCCCGATGGGAATGAGCTGGCCAAGAAAGCTGCCCATGTGGTGTGGGCATGAGGGCTTGGGGAGGAAGGGAATTTTTGTTACTGGAAGTAGGGTCTCCAAGGGGGACTCAGCTTAGCCCTTTTGGGAGGGAATGGAAGGAATTAGTTGACACAAAGGACAATTGGCTGTAATGGCTCCTTCAGATGGTTATGTTTTATTGTGTAAATGAGTGTTTATGAGCTTTTTTAAAATGCAGATTAAGCACCCTGCACTGCATTTAGACTTCGGGAAGAAGGCACAGTCATTGACTCAACAAACCACTGCCTCTTCTTTTGAGCTGCTGTGTTCCCTCCTACAAAATGTGTTTGGGCAACGTTTGATGTGTGTATTGCACAACCGAGGAGTCAGTGATGCCACTGAGGCATTAGAGGAGTTGCAGGATAAACAATATCCGGGAAGTGTCTTTGAGGATGTAGACAGAGAGATAGCCCTTATTATTGTGCACGTGGTTTCAAGATGGAAATGGATGTGCAGCCGATAATACACTGTTTAATAGTAAGTGCTGCCTTCCAAACTATGGGTTAGATTTTGTCTGTGCAAGTTCATTGACTTTAGTGGGACCAAGTAACTTCAGCAGAATAAGGTTTTGCTTGAGAGAGTCTTTTACCCATGCTGTTCTGCTTCCAGATTTGCAATTTATCTGCTCTGGCTTTTACTGCTGACTCATGGCAGGTTCAGTGAGGAAAAACTACTTCTACTTCTTCATTACCCCTGTGATTGCCTTGCAGTGTGGACAAGTTGGCTCCAATCATCTCTCATGGTGGTGCAAATTAGGAATGGCTGCACTGAAGGGAAGGAGGGACACTTCACACCTATATCAGTGTGGGGGGAAAAAAAAAATCCGGCACTGCCATTTACCAAATTGTAGAATCATGGAATGATTTGGGTTGGAAGGGACCTAAAAGATCATCTTGTTCCATCCCCTGCCATGGGCAGGGACACCTTCCACTAGACCAGGTTGCTTCAAGGCCCATCCAACCTGGCCTTGGACACTTGTGGCATCCACAGCTTCTGTGGGCAAATATTGTCCTAAAGGGCAGAAATAAGCTATAAGGAATTAAATGAGGTTTTTAAGTAAGAAAATAGATAATTTGTTCTTCAGGACTTAGTTTCTAAACAAGGAAGGTGATTCCAGCAGTCCTGTTATGGCTGAAGAATCATGTCCAAATATTCCTCGTAAACCCCCCCAGTCTGGGGGAAATGAGCAATACTGTGCCTTCTTCCCCTCATTCACATCTTGTGTCGGTGCTACAGCCCTGAGGGTCTTCTTTTCAAGGAAGAGGCTCAGTACCTTTCTGAATGCTTAAAATAGACTTTTTTTCTCTGTTTAAACCTTTCCACACCATCATCCCAGGAAGTTTTGTAGAAGATGAGATTCAAATACTCTTGGAAACCTTCAAATGGTCAGGCTGACTTCTGTGGGAGCACATGGGGACCCCTCCATCCCTCCTGAGCATCCGCTGTCTCACAGCCCTCCCTCTGGAACACGGGGCTCTCACGTGGACAGAGCACAATCAATAGGCCACAGGGGCAACCCCAGAATAAATTTTCAAAGGCACGTTCTTGGCTGTCTTCACAATAGGAGACATAATGACAGTGCTGACATGGAATGGCACTGAAAGACTTCTGTAATAGGGCTGGTCAATTTTTTTCTGTGTTTAAAGGAAAATTAGGTTTTCTACTCTGAATATTTTTCATGACAGGTGCCCGCTTTCCTCTAAGCATGACAGTGTCTTGTTAAAACACAACACTTCCAAAGTGATGTATTTAATTTGAAAAGGAGTGTTTTTCATTTTTTGTTACCTGACAAGAAGTAGGAATCTTGCCAGGAGAAGACACTGATGTAGATCGAAAAAAAAGACATCATTTTCTTAGGAAACAAATTACTGTTTTCTGTTTCACTCTGCCTTGTACCTACACCTGGAGACAACTGCTTAGATTCTGGGCATCAGTGATAACAATTTTAAAATGGTGCCAATTTTAAGGAGACTGTCTGTAGAAATATATATTATTAAGCACAGCTAGTGCTGCTTTCCAGCAGATCAACACTCAGGCCCAGTTTAGTGTCATATGTGAACTCACGGAGGGTGCACTCGAGTCCCTCATCCAGATCATTTTAAAAGATATTAAACAGGACTGAAGGTCTGTATTAAGTATTCTTGGTAACTTCTGAAGAGAGGAAAGTTATTAGATGAGGGACAAATGGAGCCATTAGAATCATATCTGTTCCCAATAGATGATACGCAGATTTGGTGTTGACAGAAAGGTTTCTTGAAGCATACTGGCCTCAAACTACATGGTAAAGCTTTCAAAATAATGTTGAAACAGAGAAAATGTTAATCTTCATTATCCAGGGAGCTGAGTTTGTCCCTATAACATGGCCTCTTCTCTCCAATTTTTAATAGATTTGGACACGTTAAAGCTGTAGGAGCTCATATAAAGAAAGAAATCTCTCCAGGGGCATGGCAAATATTCACCCAGTAAACCAGTACTTTTGGCACATATTTAATAAGCCTTTGAGCAACATTCCACAGAGTCACTTAGAAGTTCCTAAAGGACAAAAATCTCATTATACTATTAATTTTTTAGTGCTGAGGTCCTCATATCTACTGAGATAAACACGCTGTATTCTTTTCACACACAGCTGAATTATCACAAATGTTTTTAAAGGATGACACCCCAGATAATTCATCGGGTTTTAATTTCTCCTGTGATGTTTCCCAGAAAAGGAGGCCTTTGTTGTTTGCAGTGAAGGGAGTGCAGGCAGAGTGCTGCTTTGATTTAGTAGAAGTACCTCAGGAGGCACCGCAGCGCCAGTTAAATGTGTAAGGTAGCCCTTGGGGATGAATACAGCACTTATTCCGACCCAGCAAACCATGTCCTGCTTGGTAGCGACTGCTGCTAAATGACTGACAAGGAGAAGCGTTTGAAGTGTCAGCCCAAGGTAGTCCTGTCGGGGTATTGTGTTCTTATCCTTGGAACACTCTGCTCCCAGTATGGGGCGGTGTCCGCAGGAGCCGCGGCGTCCGCACCGAACCCCGGCGATGGCAGCAGCCACTTCAAACATGGGCTCATGAATAGGAGCTCGTTTGACCCCTGACCACAACCAGCCTCTAAATTGGCAGACAGAGAATCAGAGTAATTTGTATCATTTCAATTAGTTACTAGCTGCATAACAGGGAGGTCATGACTTTTTTGGGATGATTATTGCCCATGGCAACCAAACTTCAATGTACCATCAGTTTCCAAATACTTTCACTTAATAAATGTAAGTTCATCAACAAGGCCCGATTGTTGGGGACACAACAAAGCTGATTATCTGCGCTGCTCCCGAGTGAGCGGAAGATGACATAACTTTGTCGGCAAAATCCTTTTTATTAGCGACGAGAAAAAAAGTGGCTGATAAATGGCTTTAATAATGTTGGCTGAATGAACAGTATTGATCTTTGACTATGTAAAATGGCGAGGAAAGGCAAGTTTATGTAAGAGCACTGTTGTTGTACTATTGAGAGCAGGCCGGTTTTGTTTCACAGTTTGTTCTGTGCACCAAAATTCTGAAATTCTAAAATCAATGTTGCCATTGTTGGGCCAAAACAGCACACCCTTACCACAGACAATGCAAAGAATTTCAAAGTATAGATAGCTCCCCGATACATACAGATGGGATTGTAAGAAACATTGGGTTGTTTTTCCTTCCCGAAGAAAGGGCAGCTTGTTCCAGGGTGCAGACAATGGTGTGTCTACATGCCTGTGAAACTTCATGAACCCAGTGCAATAATTCAAGCCTTTGATTTGAAAAATGTTTTGTATGTCTTCCTCCACATCTGCAAATACCTCCACTTTCCCTTGATGCCAGCCAAGAGTTGTTAGCAGGCGAATGTTTTCCACTTGAGGAAGGAAAAAAAAAGTTCGGCACGTACATAAGTTTTGCTATTTGGCTTTTGTTTTTTGAATTAAAATAAAGGTTTCCTTCTTTCATGTCACAATCTATTAGCCACTGGGATACCTGGTATCACAGTTCCTTCCCCTTCAGCCCTGCATTTGTAGCAGATTTGACGGTGTGTGGAAACCAACACAGGCACTGCGCTGTGACTGCGTCACCTGCAATCAGCCAGAGATGCTGCTCAGATTAATCATGACAGTAGGCAATATTTCCAACATTATTAGAAGAGAAACCTAATATTTTGGGACATCAGGGATCTCTGAGCTGTTGTCCATCAAACTGAGAACCTTCATTTTCTACTCCTTGGATGGGTAACCTTAAGTTTTAACCATTTCACAGGCAGCAGGTTCGTACACACAGACACACAGGAACGCTCAATATACTGTACCAGACACGTGAAGTGAATCCTGGGTGCTTGTTGTGGCTGCTCTCAGGTACTGGTACAAACAAGGACTTTGTGGTCAGACCAAGTCTCTGTCTCCTCTTCAGGTTTTAGTGAGGACTTTTTACTGCCTTAACTCGCTCTTTTGGCCATTTGTTTATGTATCTGCGGGCATTTCCAAGACATAAAGCTGGTATTTGGCAAACATCTGCCCAATCCACTGCATAGACTGAGAAGGGGAATTAATTCACCTTGCTGATGGGCTCTTAAGTACAATTCTAATGAATCATATTTAAAGAATGCTTAAAGTTTGAGGCTGTAGGTTGTACAGAGAGCCCACTATTGATGTTTAATGGCTCCAGCTGAGCTGTTTAGACTGCATCATTTTGAAGGATAGAGTTAATGCAGCTTTTGTCTGAGGCTGAAGTAGTGCAATAGCCACATTAACGGGCTGGGAATTTTCATCACAGTTTTACTTTTTTCTTGCAGCTGTTGGTTGTAGGTCAGTGACATAAATTTTATTTAAGGCTACATCCTGCAAAACTTTATTATGGATGGTAGAGAATATTGTCAGTGATACTGGGCACAGCAGTAAGTGCAACCTTTCATGCTCAGGACTTGCAGGGTCAAGCTGTGCTCTATTTGCAGGAGTAAGCAGTGCCTCAGGTTAAAAGATATAGGGGATCTGGCTCTTGAGGAAAATTTCTAAGATCATGCACAGCATTAAGCACACTTAGTTCCTCATGAATGCAGTGGGAGTTGAAGGCACTCAGCACCTTCTGGGATTTGGCCCAGAATAATTGTTTTCAAATGGGACTGAAATATTTGATTTGATTTTTAAAACAACTGCAGTCCTCACTCAGAAAGGAAGGCTGGCATTGTTATTTAAAAAAATAAAAAAAAAAAAATCAAGGATTTTGTCCTCCCTCAGCAGAGAGCCTGAACGATTACCCTTTGATTTAGAAAGAAAGCTCAGTGCACAAGTGAGCTGGACACTGCAGATCTGGGATGGATTTGTATGTTTGCTTTCAAGCTGTGCCTGAGAAGCTGGTGGGAAAGGGTCTTTTTAAAAATCATCCCTGAACCTTTGACAGGACTGCTCAGAATGTTTTGGGACCTTCTCATTACCCCTTGGTATGTTGCTCTGAGCTCACACACAAAGGTGAAGGTTTTCTGGAATAAGTCAGACCCTTGGTAAGGTGCTGTGGAGGCACAGAAGTAGTAGATTTCTTCTGGTCTCGTTTGAAACATCATCCTGAGAGAGACTGAGCTTCCTTGCTTTCCACAGATCTGGGAAGTGAAGCACTGAGTCAGTGGCTTCCGTGCCATTTTCTCCACCATTAAATCCCTCTGGATTTCAGTGGCAGCAGCCTCCCTGTGCCTCCTGAAGCAACTCAGGCTTTCAAGTTTGTCTTTTTAGGGAGCTCAGCACCCTGCAAGGACTCCACATCCATATCCAGCCAGAGAGTCTGAGAGACAATGCACCTCCTCTGGGATGGAGCCCATAATATTCTCCCAGCATTCCCACACATTGGCATTACATAAAATTATTAACAAACTCCATAAAGCCAAACGAGTGGTGAGACAACAAAGAAAATCCAATCACTCGTGTTCCATAATACCTTCCAAGCAAACCAACAACTCCTTCCTGTACCCTTTCTTCCCCCCTCCCCTCCATGATGCATTTCTGAATTTTTCTAGAACCTTTTCACAGTCCTTTGGCAGCTGATCCTATCCCACCTTATCCATCATCATTGCTGCCTTGAGAGCTGATTCATTTATCTCTTTGCTTTAGTGCTGTCACCTACAGCTTGGGATACATAGACCCAATTTCTTGGATTTGGTCTTTCATGTGGCCTCTTCCCTGCTGGCATCCACTCAATCATCCCTCTGCCAGCTGATCTCCTTAGCTCCTCATATGTCATACACTTCTCAACCACCTGGTGGTTGCACACAGGATCTACTTTTAGATCTCTCTTTCCCCCCACATTCCTTGTTTACTGCCATATAATGTAGGATTTTGTTCTTTGCATCTTTGCAAGACAGTTTTTTCTTAATTACAGGCAGAGCAAAGCAACACAGATAAATGATGGGTTTGTGTCCATCCTTCTTTATGTTAAGAAGACTTTTTCCCCATGGAAAATAATGTCTACTGCTTGTGAAATTCCTTTTCCCTATTTCTCTCTTGCTTAGCCCTAAATAAGTTGCTTACACTTAAAAATACTGTATGTGCTTATATCCTCTGTTCCCACCATCTCCACCAGACCTCCCCTGCTAAGTACACCTGGATGTTATTTTGTAATCCCCCTTGTTTTTCACAGGATCTGATTTTTTCAGATGAGACACTACCATTCCAAGTTCCTTTCCTTTCACCTGCTTGCCTTTCCAGCATCCCCACCACAATTAATATTCCTTGCTGCAGGAAGCATCTTCTGCATATTCCAGCACCTTTTGCTCTCTGAACATAATTCTTACATAACTCTTGATATGATAAGTCATACTGGCCAGAGTTAACCTTATTACTAGAGATGTACTGAGCAATCTTGCAGTCATGAGATACCAGGGATATTTCGGTAATGGGAAATCTGCTTCCCATACAAGATTGATTTTAGTTATGACCTTTAGCTGGAATGATATCTGTAAATTCTTAGCTGCATTAATTTCTTGTTTTCTCTTGTCACATGCTGTCAGCAAATGTGTATCTTGCAGATATGAAGTATTAAGAACCAGACCTGTAACAGTCTGTCTGTGAGGACCTGGAGTTATTGCACTACACTCAACGTTACTGGTCTGAAGTCTCTGGGCTCCTGTACTGCTCTAGGACACAGTGGTTAAGAAAAATGCAAATCCTAACACTGACTTTTCTGTTACTTACAGACTGAGAATTATTTAGAGCATCTGCTTCATGTTTTCTTACTGAGAGTTAGTAAGGGATATAGCACTCAGTTGGCTAAAATCAGGGTTGGAAGAAACAAGATTAAATAATAAGATAAAAAATAAGGTTTGTTTTTCTAACATCATCTCTTCTTCCAACACGCTTTCTGTGGCATCTCACTTGCACAGAGTATTTGGGATTCTGTTTTTCTCCTTTGGATAGAGTTTGTTGTCATTACTGGTAAGTCTGAGTTCATTAGACTGTAAAAATGATCCATGAGTTGAGGTTGAATATTCCCCTCCAAGATGGATTACAGCTCCCACAGCAAGGTATGCTTGTTAGAGAAATCAGTGTGGAGGTCCTGTGGCCATTGTTATGCGAGGGGACAGTCCCCTTTGACCCTAAAATATGTGTGTGTGTAGAGATGAGAGGACCCTTACTGTGTCTTACAGAATCTTTCCACCATTAATTAATTTTGGAGACCTTATGTGGCAATCAGCTTCCTAGTGCTCCTTTCTGTTTGCTGGGGCAAATATTTGTGTGATACTTACTTAAACAAATTAACTTCTTTAAACTTCTACTCCTTTATAGATGGTGGACATTTGAGTGTCTTGCTGTCTGTGTCTAGGAGATGAACTGATCACAGATCATTCAGTAAAGCAGACATCCCATTTCCTTATCACTGAAATGATTGCAAAGGATTTGTCCCATTCCATAAGATGAAAGCTGCCATCCATGAAGGAATCTGTCCCTTCCATCCCTGAAATTTTAACAGGTAGAGATTGGTCTTTCCAAAGAATCTGGTGACTTTCTCCTGTCTCATGGAGAAAAGGGCTCACAAAGAAAACCTAAGTAATAGTGTGGCCATGCTGCAGTAAAAATATTTGCTCTCTGCCTAAGACTGGTCAAAAAAAAATTAGAAAGGACTGGAGAATCATCCTCAGCATTCTATCAGTGCTGGGAGCTGTTCTTGTCTTTGACCCTCTGGTCAGTTCTAGTTGCTGCCTTTGGAAAAAGATAGAGCAGAAATATCAAAGATCTCCAAAAGAGCAATAAATACTGTTGCAACTTGAAAAGCTTCTATATTGTAGGAGCCAAAATGTGCTTTCTGTGCTCAGTTCAACAAGAAGGTTGATGTTATTTGTTGTGTGAAATGTAGCACGGTAGAAAAGAAATGATTGGTTTAACTTTTGTACCCAAAGCTGCATGGATGTAGCACTACCAACAACAAAAAGCACTTGGAAAATACGATCTATTTTGTTATGGAGCTTCTTGTCACCAGACAGCGAGGCAGAAACAGAGAAAAATCAAAGATTAGGCCATGGTATGAAGAAAAGAACATCTGTGTATACATCGGGGAAGAAAGAAAAATATAAGGCCTCTTATTTCAGACTAGAATCAACTGGTATTAGAACATCCCCAATGGGTGTCTTAGTGCATAACTGTCCGTTATAGGGGTTTTATATCCACTACTAGATGGGCCATTGGTCTGATTTAGTATTGAAACTCCTCTCCTTCTTCCATCATTTTCTCTTAGGGATACTTCCCATCAAAGTCTGCAATGACATTTGAGTTAATTCATTAATTTTCATTGGCTTCTTCACTGTCTTAAGCTGGGTGCACTGACAAATCAATTACTGTCTCTCACCACAGCTGCACCTCCTTCTGGATCCCACTGAAGGCTCTCTGCCAGCTCATCCACCTCCAAACCTGAGCTGAAGTTGTCCATGTAGGAGACACCCTTGTGCTGATGACTGCAGCACGTGAATTGCATTCCCCGCCTGACTCCCTTTGCTTTTCATCATGTTCTACTTATGTGTACAGAATTTAGCTCCTCTTTTCTGTTTATCCTTTAATAAGGTCAATGGGAGAGTTTTCATTTTCTCTTTCATTCTCTTATCAGCTCCACTTTCTCCTAATTTCACCAGCTACATGAAATCCGTTTTTCTGCTGACTGTTTTTAACAGGTCACAGAGTGAATATCACCACGTTTTGCCCTGGGAAACCTATTTGGGCCCAATAGGAACTTCCCACATGACACCAAAATACACAACTCTGTCCTTATGTTGTGTTTGATTTTTGAAATTGTGCATTCTATGACACAATGTCAGTAATAGACAATGCAGCAAAACTCCCGTGAAGATAAATTGCTCTCCTCTGATCCAGTGACAAAATTCCTGTCACTTTTTTTCCTAAGTTTGCCAAATAGAACTTTATAATTTCATCTTAACAAATTCCTAAGAGAGTAAAAGTGGAAGCTGAAGAAAAGGTGATTGGGTCTGGAACTCAAAGAATGGAGCTTATTATGGCCAAAAGGGGATGTGAGAACATCACCACCTAAATCCAGTTTTTTGTGTGCCAAAAGAGGAAGGGTGAATGCCATGAATTTTCCCCTGGCATTTCTAAGTGCCTAGCTCCTACCCCCACTGTGGTCCTGTGCAAGCAAGGACAGGTCTCTG
>NW_020955311.1:111258-161258 GCF_003031625.1 Empidonax traillii
AGGAGAACACACAGGTCTGAGGAGCTGACCCCCAAAGCATAAGTCTTCTTGGTGTCACAGCACAGCCCTGAGAGGAGCTGAGGGGAGGGCTCAGGTCATGTGGGCAGGTCACACAGCCACAGGCTACAGGAAAGGTCTCACCCCAGACATTATTTGCTTACCCAGCCACAGCGAAGCCATAGAAAACACAGGTGCAGGCAGTTCCAACTGAGGCACAGCCCCCATGGCCAAGTGTGCTAATTATGCCTTGGGAGGTTGTCTCTGATTGGATGGCAAAGAGACAGGGTCCCAGAAAGTACCATCACAAGGTAGTTTGGGAAAGCATGGAAGATCACAGCACTCTTGGGAGTTCTGTGGGATCCTCAGCCGGGACAGAAACCTGCAACCCACTCTCCCTGCTTCTTGAGCACACGTAGTCCCTCAGCCCTAAGCCAGCTTTCATGATCTTGGAGTCCTGAAGAAACTGGCTGCATGCTTTCAGTGCCATGTTTTCACCTTTTTTACTAGCCAGGATTCAAGTGGAAGAAAGGAAAACCCCCAAATAGTAGGCAAAGAATTACTCTGAGCAGTTTTTAAAATCTCTTTGAATGTTTTAAGCTTTCTTCACACTGCTTTTGCCTAATCACTCCCACCAACTGCATTTGGAGCCTGCAAGATGATGGCCACATCCAATTTAACATCTCTGGAAGACTTTGCTTTGTGCAGTGATGTTGGGAATTCCTCCCTATCATCACACAACCAGTTAGAGCCTGCATGTAGCCAACTGTGGAGGAGTTGGAGTGGGTTTTTGTGCCATCAGATGTGTAATTCCTAGAGGAGCAGAGCTGTGGCTGCCCAGGTGCTGCAGGTTCCATCACCCTGGACTGGGATTAATAGTTTGCTGCTCTTCCAAGCAGAATTGTGGCTCTGGGCTTTGTTCTATTTTTGTGCTCATCCCATATGCATCTGTTCTCACTTTATTCTACATCCTGTTGCCATCCTGCTGCTCATCTGTCTCTGCCATCTTTAGACATCTTCCACTATCAGGTTGACACCACTGTAAATTCAGTGCCATCAAAGGAATTACTTCTGAGTTACGTCAGTAAGTAAAGGCTTCAGGCCTTTGTTTTTCTCTCACCCACCTTTCTTTTCTTGCCGTGTGCAATTGAACCTCCTCTCAAGTGTGGATGTGCACTGGTCATCAAAATTCTTTGCCATCAAATGCCACTGTAAAGTCATGAATGTCCTTACCACTCTGGTGGTGGAGATCCCTTTTGTCAGTGTTGTTTCGCCTTGACAGTAAGTGCTGGTTGATCCCAACCCTGTATCTCAGACTGAAGAAAATGGTCTTGTTTCTATGGAATTCAGTCCTTTCAGTCATTCTCATTGTACCATGTATTGGCCTTGTGTAAAGCTTCGGTAAAATAATAAAAATGTTCTACTTATATAAATGCTTGATAAATCAGTGGCTCTTAAAGCGGGATTTCCTTGTGCCTGCTGCGAGTTTATGGTGTAGTCACATGAAAAAAAAGAAACAGAATATAAAATGAGAAAACTCTGTCTGAAGAAGGTCCAATCTGTCATCACAAGATACACTAAAATTTCCTTAACTCTTGCCATGATCCCCAAATCCACTCTGTAAAATCCTGACATTTTCTCTCGAGCAGCAAACAAAGGAGGCAGTAGGAAGCCTGAAGCTATTAGCATGTCATTGTCAAAGGCAGAAATAAAAAACACAAAAGTTAAAGGACTCTGGAATATAGCAGAAATCTCCAGACATGAGTCAGACACTAAAAATGCCCAAACTCATTTAAAAAGCTCTTTGTCACAGTCCAAAAAAACAACATTTTCAGTGTTTTTCCTTTTGCTTTCCATGCCGCTGTTGCAAGTCCATGGCTAATTATGATCTGAATGATATCTATTATTCCTGTGTCCTTCTACACTGAGCCGGATGTGTTCCAAATATGGCCACAAACATATTACAGTGTCCAGTGAAATCAAAAGAATAAGATAATTCTGTTTTAAGGGTTAATGGTATTCACTCCCCCTCAGATTGACTCACTGGACAAAAGCTCCAGTGTGCCTATTCTAGGCAGCTGTGCTGAACAGTAAAGATTTGGAGTCCTTTGTAGGCTGCAGAAAAAGAAAGCCTTTGTAAACTTTTTATTTAGTATATTCTACCAAACACCCATGTGTAACAGTTAAAACATTTGGAGTTGCAACAGGCTAAGGAAAGTTTGCACAGATAAACAGAGTTATTCTAAATTTTGTGCCTACTAAGGTCTGAATCACAAAGTCTCATTGCATTTCATTTAAAGTGTATGTGCAAGGAATCAGTTTTCTTAGCAGGGCCATTGTGCTCTTTGGGCTTTGTTCAGTCAGGTTAAAAATATTAACACAAAATAAAAAATGATGTAGGGTTTGAATCACGATGTTTGTAGAAATCTCTGAGTGATCATGATGCAGAGTAGCATGGTATGCTGTTTACTATTTACTGTGGTATAGTTCTCTTTACTCCACTGCTGTTGTTCCTGGGATGTACTGGTGAAGAGGCAGGTCCACAGGCACCAAAAAGCAGATACATCTTCCATTTTTCTGGATATATCCGTCTGAAATAAAATCAGCTTTTGGAATATTCTTTCAGCCTTTGTCTGTCTCAGTATTTTCCCCATGTCCTGGCTAGGAAGGCACTGAGGTACTTAAATACAGAGACAGTAGAGCAGAACTGCAGGAACTGGAATCCATGGGTTCCTCCATGGGGCTACAGAGATTGATTCATAGTTTGCTTTCTCCACCATAACCTAAAGTATCTGGAGCCAGGATAGTGGTCATGTTGTAAGGCAAGTAAAAATGAATATGGAATCCAATGGTTATTTCCCAGTTTTTGAAGCATCCTGAGGAGTAAAGATGTCACAAAGTAGTTTCCCCAGGAATCAAAAGCAGTGAGGAAATGACCTGTGTTTTGGGCTGATCACCAGATCCTGAAGATCTTACTCTACTGTCAGCCAGTAAAATTCCTATTAACTGAAACAGGAGTTTTATTTCTTTAGGACTGTCAAAATTTTTTTCAGAATTCGTGATTCAGGGCATGATTGAAATAGGTGCTTAAGCACATCCCATGTCATTCAGGGACTTGGGAATAATGTAGATCTCTTGCTTTAACTTACGTATGTATTTATATAAAGTACATCCCAGAATGCCACCTGTTGTTATTTGGGCATTTCTCCAGTGCATCAGAACTGAAATGTTGATACAACACTTAAATATGAGGTTTGAAGTGAAGCTGCATTTTTCACTAGGTGTCAAAATATTTGCTAAGTTTTGAAGGAAACCCCCTCACATATTTCTCTGGGTATTTGATAATCTCCATCTTATTAAAGATTATCCTACTTCCACTGGTATAAATCTTACCTCTTCCAGATATTTCAGTCAATATATAACGTCCGTCTCCAGTGTTTATTAAGAGCACAAAAGATGAAGGCACTTACTTAAAAACAACGTTAAAAGTATATGTGATGTTATTCTAGTTGCCATTATCTCAGAGGAAGGGTTGTGCTTCCTTTTCAAACTGATTTTGATGTACAGATTTGCCAAACTATTTGAAAGCTGCAGACACTTTAGCATTCATGACACTATTATTCACTGCCATATATCTAGATCAGATATGTGCTGTCTGAATTGATAGTGGGTATTCTGCCTGAGAAAAATGTGTTCCCCTTTAACTTTTAGCAGTGACATTGCTTATGTTACATCACTTTTCAGGTTACTGTGTATCATATTGGGCAAAGATGTCATTATTTATAGCACAAAGATTGTGTCACAGTAATTAAGGTTGTGTGTTAGGGTTTATATTACCTTAGGAAAGCTCTATTTTCAGGAGCTTCTAACTCCATAGCCAAATTCATTTTGGCTGTGAAGCTTTCATTTGGGGAGTGTAAGAAATGAGACTCTTGGAATGTCAGTGGCTGATGGCCTCTTGTCCTCCAGTTTGGTCCCTGCTTGTGTCACTTCCAGGCACTGCCACTCTCTGGGTGGGTTTGCTTTCCCCTGACGTGCATTGAGAGGTAACAGAGTCTTGCTTCTTTATATTTTCAAACTCACAGACAGCAGGAATGGTGTGGGTGCATTTTGTGAATCTGGGAAACACCTGTTCTTGTTTTTGGTACCTCCTGAAGTGGCTCAGTGCCAGCAGGTTCCTGAGCTGACATGAATCAGGTCCTCTGGGTGCTCCCCCGCTGCCTCAGTGCAAATAAAAATACAGAGTGAAAGAGTGCTGAACATCATAACCTGGCCAAACCTAGATCTGGTTCAGATGGGTACAGCTTATATTGCTTTTTGTAGTTTGAATGTCTTTTCATAGGGCTAGAGAAGGTTATTTCTAAAGAACAACACATAAACACTAACAGTGTAAAACTGTGGGCAGACTCTCAGCTGGTGAAAGTCAATGCAACTCCCCCACACCACACGGAATCACCCAAATTATGCCAAGGAACGCTGTGGGCCACTCTTTGGGGTTTGATTTATTTTTTCTTTTAGTAAAGATGTAGCTACAGCTTATCTGGAGCAACTCTCTAATTTGGAGTGATTCCTCACAAAACAGACATATTTAAAGTCATAAATGTGTTGACTAAAAAGCTCAGATATTTTCTTTATAGACTAAGTGTAGAGCCAATGTTTGAGTAATCCCTTTTATTGGACTAACCACACACTATTGACAAACCAGCTTCCTGGCTATAGGAATCCATTCTTGGAGTCAACACCTTCCTGACCTGCAGGGGAGTTTTGTGTATCCCCAAAGCACCACTGTCAATATTGCTGCATTAGTCCAATAAAAGGGATTACTTGAAACTTGACTCTAAATTTTGTCTCACTAGTAAAGGCAAGTAATTAAAAATATTGAGTTGGGTAAGAAGACACACTGTGTATCGTGATGTGCTAATAACCAAGCCCTTCCAAAATGATTTGCTGTGCTGCTCCAAGTGTACACAGTGGATAAAAACAAGTAGGAAATTAAAAAAAAAAAATCAAAAACCCAGCAAAGAACAGCCAATTTCTACTTTCAGCCAAGCTGAATATGCAGATAAGCAGAAAGAGCAACCACCCTTTCTCCTTTCAGGAATGGATAGGGAATGGATAAGTCAGATGACATTTCCAACAGGCTTTGAGACAAAATTCTTACTCACATACTCGTGTCACTGTATTGTATTCCCTTTGTTCTCTGAGTGCTCCCTTTGAAAACCTCAAAGCTACTCACAGAGGAGGAGGCTGGTCTTGGAAATAAAGGTATCAGAGCACGTGGGCCCTGAATGTTACGAACTTGGTTGGGACCCTGTTGGAAACAGGACAGAGTTAGTACCAAGTACAGAAACTACTGCTGTGTTCTGAGCCCTCCAGCACAGAGCCTGTCGTTTTGTTCTTGGGTTTGTAATACCAGACCTCTGTATCAGGAGCTGAAAGACCTGTATACCACCCTTGTTTCTGTGGGACACTGAGGAAACTGGAAAAAACCTATTCCTCTGTTCAACAGAAAATGTTCTGCTGGAACAAGTTACCTCATCAAGCATTAGAGCTACCCTGTGTGGACTGGGTCGTAAGCTCTGTGTTCTGCATAAACCCAAGCCTGGACTTTCTGGGGAAGCAAGGTGAATTTTTTGCTTCCCAGTAGCCCCAAATCCCTGCACAGTTCTGTCACCTAGTGTCCTGTGAGGCATTTCCTTCTGGAAAGATGAGCAATGCCTGGGATATGTGCCATTCCACTCCTGTATTCCCTCCTTATGTTCTTACTGAGGGCTGTTGCCATCACAAGATCCCAGATGGACCAGTTTGACCCGGGAAGAGGCTGGGAGGCCTCAGCCACCCAGTCCATGGAGGGAATACACTCTGAGGGTCTGGTGCTACTGCCTGGGCATTGCCAGTAACTGAATCCCACCTGAG
The DNA here is from genome assembly GCF_003031625.1 of Empidonax traillii. NCBI lineage: Eukaryota > Metazoa > Chordata > Aves > Passeriformes > Tyrannidae > Empidonax > Empidonax traillii. Next base: position 117,172 of record NW_020955311.1, read on the forward strand.
GGTACCAACTTCCCACCGTCCGAGGGCACAGAAATGCCATCCTGGATGTGTGTGAAAAGTGCACGGTGGAACTCCCTGACACCAGAACCAGGAAACTAAAACCTGCCAACTTTGGAAAAAGTTGGATTTGATCAGAGCTTTCCTGCTCAAGCCATTTTCTTCCAAAGTACCAAATCAAAATCCAGCCTTGTTTCTGCTGCTCTCACTCGCTGCAGAGCAGCTAGTGCTCTTGGAAATGGAGTCCCTGACAGACAATTTTTGGAACCCAGTTCACTCCTGTTGGCAGTGGTGCAGGAATTGATGCAGGAAAGGAGAAAAGGATCAGGGAACATCAGCATCAGTGCTGCACTGCAGTGGACCGTGATTAAAGGAGGACAAAATCTTTAGATTCAGCCTCGTGTTTTATTACATATGACTTAATCTGTGTTCTCCCCCCTTCCCCATTTCTCCCAGAAGGTGAGGAAGGAGCACATATTTTTATTTTACTAGCTTTATTTACTTGGATGCTTCAGGATACTAAGTTATGACAAATTCTTCTCCACAGTAGCTTTTGGCTTCCTTCTTCTTGGAGCTCTTTAGACCTTTGAACTGCTGCCATTACAGCTGCCTCCGAGCCTGTCATGTGGCTGGTGAATTGAGCTTTTGAGTGGTGCCTCTGTACTGCTCTCATTCCTAACTGTTGTCCTTTTAACAGTATCATTGTTTTGAATGAAATAGCACTTGTGTGCCAAAAAATGGAGGTTATTTCTCCACAGCACATTCTGGGCAGGCAGGCTCTCAGTCTGCCTGCTCTCCCAGCCAGCTGAGAGCCCTGCAACCACATGGGCACGGCACTGAGCCTGACTAAGTAAACTGGATTTGCATCTGGGCAAAAGTTGTCTTGAAGCACTTGACTGATTCATAGCAGAGTCAGAGGCAGCTGCTCTGAGAATGTGCAGGATGGAGACATTTTAACCAGTGGGATTTTAATTATTATTATTACAGAACACTTCTATGCCATTAATGACTGATGGAAGAAACCTGTCACTGGGGTAGGCACTGTGTGTTCCCATTGATTTGGAACCCCAGTTAACAAACTCTAATCTCGCAGAGATTTACAAGTATTTTTAACTCGTTACAACATTTTTTTGCTAACCTTGACGATTTGTTTGCAAACCATCTCCTATGAAACAAATTTCCTCAGGAAAATTATTTTAAATAAATATCACTGATATTGTAGCTCAGGTGGGTCTGTTTGTAACTTCAGTGAGTTGGACTTGATTATCCTGATGGTTCCTTTACAACTCAGCATATTCTATGATTCTACTATTCTATGAACTGAATATATATCTTGTATATATATATCTTACATGTATCTTAATCATGTGTGTGGCTGTTTTCTAGATGGGAACATTGAAAGCTCACCAAGGCTGGTCTTTGTTTCCAACATAAATATATGTAGGCAGTAAGCTAGAATCTGAATTACGCAATGTAGCATTATCTAGAGCCAAAAAGCACTCATAGAAGATAATTTGGTTGCAAAAGCCTATTAACAAAATTTTTATTGTTTAGGTAGGGCCTCTCATCGTTATAACTGGAACAAATATCCTTGGGAAAAAACAGCAAAAATGTGTCTTGAGTGCAGTGAGTTAGATACACAGAGACGGTGCTGCAGCAGCTCCCAGTAGGACAAATTTCAGAGGCAGAGCTGAGGGAAACAATTCCTACCTGATGTCTTCTCCAAATGCCTCTGCAGAGATGAACACAGTGGCCTACAAGACTGGGCTTTTTAATTCTCTCTGAAGGAGGAGCATTAAATTGAAACTGAAGCGGCACAACAGTTAGCACTCAAGCTGGAGAACACATGATGAGCTTAAAAATAATGTTGAGGGAAAGACAACAGAGAATAGAGGAGGCTTTGTGTCATGTTAGACTTCATTTTCAAGCAAAGCTAAACATCAAAATATTAGAACACAAGCACAAAACCTCATTGTCAGTAAAACTAATTAGTGTTCTGCTGCTTAATGCAAAAGCCTACATGATGTCTTGACCTTTTTTACACATTGTGTCTGAGGGTGTGCAATAAAACAGAGGGAAGCACAGAATGCCTCCAGTGGCCTCCGAGGCTTTCTTCCTTACGGAGTTCAATGGATCCCAACAATACAGGCTGTGTATGAGCCCTTCTTCAAAGCCTGAGGATTTGGCAGGGCTGGAGCCGGTGAATCGAGGCTGTCACGCCGGCAAGGAGCGCTCACCAGGGGGATTGCCATTCTTGCCCTTCCATCTGCCTGTGACCCTGGATTTTGAACAGTATACACAGAACAGAGATTAAAATATCTTGGAGAAGTAGCTGCCTATGAGGCATTGCCACAAACTCCTCGTTCTTGGAGTTTTTATGTGCCCAGTCCATAGAGAGTCCTCTTGGAAACTGAGAGCCAAATCTGTTGTTGGCCAGATCTTGCAGAATTACTGCTCTCAGCAAGCCTTTGCTACAGGCTAATACAGTATCTTCTCTGACAGTAAAAGGAGCTAAAAAACCTGAAAAAAAGAATTCGGGAATCACAGTTTACTGCATTCTTGTCTTTAAAACAAAACTTCAAGAAGGTAAACAATCACTCTTAAGGCAGAACGAAGACCATGAGCCTCTTTCTGGCAGCACAGAATCCTTAACTTCATTCAAAGTCACACTATAGGTTTTGCAGATCCCTGAACTCTAGATGTTTCCATTTAGGCAGACTGAAGTAAGTTAAGGTTAAAATTTCCATTAATATTTGGTGTTGACCCGAATGGGTCTCTGTTGAAATGGTTAAAATTCCCAACCCAGCACCAACCATTGCTCCACCACCATTTACAAAAAATGTTACTCTCAGTGTATGAAACACAAAACAAGTAAATGTAAACAACTGAAAGTAATGCCTAAAAGTGATTTTGAAAGAAAAGAAAGAAGGAAAGTGGAGAAAATATGAAAATTACTTATTTTTACTCACAAGCTTGAAGAGAGATTGGAAACCTTTTATAGAACTGAGAATGTGTTTCTTGTACTAATACAAAATTTGTCCCAAGGTTTTTAGTGGTACAAGGAATCAGGAATGTCCTGCAGAGACCAACTTTTCAAACTGGAGCAAGCAAATTGCCCATTTATTTGAGTAAAATGCCTTGGAAAAACTGCCAGGAAGCCTATAAGTCAGTCTGGGAAAGGCACACGGAATTTCCCTGCTTGGGCTACTGAAACACTTCACTCCTCTGTTTGCTGAGGAGGCATCTCTGTGCCTGGTAGAAAGATAAATAAAGGCTCATCCTGCAATATCAGAAAAGGTTAAAATTGAGGGACTGGTGTGTGAGTAACAGAACAAGTGGAGTCTCTCAATGCCTGCTTTCCCAAATTCTTGAGAACGTCTGTGCCATCATTTGGAGCACACGGTACAGTTGCATTCAGATGGTAAAGGGACACCTGTGGAAATAGGAGACACAGCTACAGGCAGAACACAAATTGGGAGATGGAGGAGTGCTTTTGTGTGGCCACCTAGAAAAAATACAGGTGCTCAACTACACTTACCAGAGCTACCCTGAGTAAAACACTCATTCTCCTCTCCCATGTGCTATTGCTGTTATTGAATCCTTTTCCATGGCTTTTCCTTGCATGGCAGCATGTGGTGGTACAGAAGTGGGACTCAGGTGTCAGACTGAAGCATTTGGATTTGGGAAGAGGGCTGGAGCTGTCCTTGTATTGACTGACAACCACAACCACAGGCTTTTCCTTTCCCAGAATTAACACCCCAGGTCACAGAGTCTGCAGCTGACCTCCACACAAGATCATATTTTAAATTTTATGATCTGGTGGGTTGAAATTAAACATTTGCTAATTACAAAGGTACTGTGAGTCATGCCAAACCCTCTTCTTGTTGTCTGGAGAGTTATAACAATCCTTTTCTGGCAGTTAGTTTTAAGATCATTAAATGATCCTCATTTGCAATATATTTGCAGAAGATTACAGCCCATCTAAATTGACCCTGAAGGAAGACTTATTTCATTAATGGGCTGTCCTGTGCTAATGCATAAAGCTAGAAAAATATATCTATTAAATTCTTAATGTGTAAATGATGTTTCTGGCTTTCTTCTTAATTACAAAGCAAAATGAGCCTGAAGTGCACTCCATCTAGGAAAAAATGATCAATTTAATCCATCTTCCAAGAGAAAACTTTTTCAGCGAGTTCCAAAATCCCAGCTATTCTCAGCTAAGGTTGGAGCCTTATTGCTTTGTTCAGAAACACAATAAAATGTGCCAACACAATTTATTTTTTCCCTAGATTCCAATGAACGGAGCTTTTTCACATCAGTTTGGTTTACTCGCTATCTGCTCGGTTTTGGAGGCAAAAGCTAATGCAAAACCTGGATGAGCAGGGCTTTGGAAATGAGTAATGCCAGGAGATTATGGGTTGATGGGGTATATGCAGAATATTAATACAGCCCCTAGAAAGAGATTTACAGCACATACAGCTTTGCAATGCACTCTCTGCACAGAGCGGCCTCACTGTGCTCTATCTCTCACCACAGCAGAGCTCCCAGACAAAAACCCTTACTGAGGGGCAGGTGGGGCTGTAAATACATATCAGCACTTCAGATGGGCAAAGGGAGGTAACAGAGGAGTGTGGGTTAAGTGAATATCAGGAGTTTAATTCTAAGCTAATGTTACACGTGGATCAACCAAACCATGGGAAGTGTGGGAATGAGGGGCAGCGCTGCAGACAGACTCCTGTCACTATGAGCAGCCCAAGGTCTCAGTGACAAGTGTCCTATCCAGCTGACATGTTTAATCTAAGATATGTCTGCTTTGGCCGCATTGATGGCTGAGGACCATTTAAATCCTGTGTACTTTGGCATTTCACTCTCAGCTGATGACATTTTAAACGGTGTCCAGTTTACACAGCAGAGTCACTGGATCGTAATGAGGGGTTTCAAGTGTCTGCAGATGCAAGGGAATGGCAGGAAAATCTTCCAGTGCATTTCCTGAAAGGAGATGATTCCACTTCTTTCATGTTTTGAAGATATTTCTGTAGTTGACCATTGTGCAATAAAGGAAAGACCAGTCCTACTAAGGAAATATCTCCTGCGTCCATCTCGGCATCTCATGAGCCAGGGAAGAATAACAGGCCACTTCCTAAGGTGTGGGGTCTTCTTGGAGAAGGGCCCATTAGTGACTCCTCTTCCTTGTGTCAAGCTGCTCTGCCAAGAGGCTCTTCCCTGATTTTGGCTGCACAGAGAGCCCATTCCTTGGATTCCAGGGCTTCAGCTATCAGGAGTGAATACCCCATTTCTCCCCTGGTGTCAAGGAACAGGCACGGAGAACCAGAGCACACCAGTCATTACAGGCACAGGGAACACAGGGAGGCGACCAGAGGAATAAGAGGATCTGGGATCAGATTTAGACTGGACACCTGGTGTTAGGCAGTGCAGAGCATGATCCTTTCTGATGTATGGCTGGTCTTCTTCACTAGCTGGTGGCTCCAGTTGTCCTACAGAGTAGATCCATATGGAAGTGTTCCTTCCCCTGGGATACAAGCTTTCCCCCTTCTACATCAGTCCTTTTCTTTCACAATAAGGTGTTTCCTCGTGTTTTGCCTTCCAAACTCTTTGTGTCTACCAACTTCTTGTGGCCACCACCAACATGGACTAGAAGCAGCACCAGTAACAACAGCAGCCATAATGCCAGACAATATCCCCCTCCTCTCCTCTTATACTCTTATGCTTTTCCCACAGTTTTGGCACTGCAGAACAACTGCACCACTTGAACCTCAAAGTGACAAAGCTCTGCACAAAATGTTTCAGTTCAGCTCTGTTTTCTGTTGGCCTGGCTTGGCTATGTGTTGACATCCGTTTTGGATTGATGTGTCCGTGATGGGTGTGCTGCAGGAATTCTGCTGTGGATGTGGTGGACTTGAGTCTAAACTTCTATTTCCCATGTAGGCAGTGCCTGGTGCAACTGCATCCTTGAGAATATTAGGGATCTACGGGCCACAGATCTGCCAGGCTTTAATCCTTTCCATAAAAGCAGATATTTGAGGAATTTCTGCCTTCAGCTGAGTATTTATGTGAAATTCAGCACCTTCAAAATATAATTATAAAACAAAACCAAAGTTCTGTCATTTCAGAGAGCAAAATCTTCTCCTGCTTTGAATTCAAGGCTCCTGAAGTCTCAGTTTTATTTCCAATTTATTCCCACTTATTATTGCTACCATTCCACTTAATGAATTTGATATTTAATACTTTATTCACACATTTTATTTTTGCACCAATTACAGGGGAGACAAGTACGTTGTTCTTGCAGATTTCTGTAATCCTCAAGGCATTTTTTTCTCTTGCATTTTTTTATTTCTTAAAAAATAATTATAATCTTGGTATTTAAAGATGAAAACAGCAGGAACTTCTATTACTAAGGGTATAATTAAATGAATCTTTTCACTTCTATCTGCTAGAAAAACAAAAATGGTGAGAGAACATCTTCAGTTTATGTCCTTGATGGGTCAAATGAAGTCTGTGTGAAACTAAAGAAGTCCCACTATAACCATGCCAGCGGAAATGAAAATTATACCACTCATACTAACAAGTACATTTCCAAAGGGGCTGGAGGTATTAGAAGACTCTAAACAGATGCCTCTGAACTTAAAATACACTTAATTCCAAAGGCTTGTCTTGTAATTAATTTAGCCAGCATAGAACCTATGAAGAGAATGCAGGACATAACACAGCATTACTCAGCATCCCCAAACATCAAGGAGCATAAAGACAAGGATTTTAATTAAAAAAAAAAACATTCACACTGACTTTGCACATTCATTTCCTTCAAGACCGTGGTGGCAAACGTCAAGGAAAACATTCTCCAATTTATAGCTTAATCTCCTGCAAGAAAAATATCCACCTGCTATAAAAGGAAAGTGCACACATAAGCCACATCAAAAGGATATCACTCATACTTTAGTTCCAGTTTTTATTCACATTAAGTCAGACTGGTGGGGTGTGAGTCTGTAAACAGCCTCTGGAGCAAGTGAAGCTCAGTCCTGACTGTTTTAGTAACATACCCTCAACCCCACGGCTTTAATGGGCCTGTGTTAACACAGCTTCTGTTTCACTGAGAGCCCCCAAATCTCAGCTGTTCCCTGAGAACTCACAGCTGTGTTTGTGCAGCATTAACTGGTGTGCGAGGGGAGAGCAGGGTCACCCACGGGGTGATGGGGATCTGAACCTCATGGCAGAACGATGAACCCCCCTGAGCTTGTGCTGCAGGTTGTGTGAGGTGCTGCTGTTCCGAGGAAGTGATGGTGCCACAGAGAGCCTGCTGCTTCTTCCTGTCTCCAAAGGTTTTTGGTGTTGAGGTACAATGAGGCAAATCCTTTCTGCTCCAGCCTCACCTCCTCCCAGATGGTGTTTAGCTCTAACAAGCCTGATGCCATGAAGCTCCTTGTGGGTTTGTGGCGCTCGTGTGGAAAGCTCTGTAACAGAAATTTATATATATATAGACATAAATATATGAAATATAAAAAAATATACATACATAAGGGTGGTGAGACATTGGGACCGACTGGTTACCAGAGAGATTGTGGAGTCCCCACACCTGAAAGTGTTCAAGACCAGGTTGGACGGGACTTGGAACAACCTGACCTAGTGGAAGGTGTCCCTGCTTGTGGCAGGGGATTTGGAATGAGATGATCTTCAAAATCCCTTCCAACCCAAACCATTCCAGGATTCTATTATTCTAAGAAATGACAGTTGCGAGTAGATTTATAATTATCCAGGAAACAGTGCTGAGAATGTGGAGCTCTACTACATTCTGAGCAAGCAAATATGGAAATATCATGTTTATCTCTTTGCTCTTTCTGTAAAGTGGTAACAACGAATCATAAGCAACATCTGTGCTTAGTTATTAGGTTTTAGTGTTGCTAATAACCTACTAAGGTAAATAAGAGAATCCTCCTTCTGAAAAAGTCCTTGCATCAGGCTCTCTCCATGCTCAATTAGATCTTACTACGTGCCTTCCTTTAACCTTCCCACATTTTCTTCACTCTTTTCTTTTTCTCAGTGAAAATGTAGGGTTTATTCTGCAAAACAGAATAGGAGATAATTACAGAAGGCTTTGAATTGTTGTTCCCATCCCAGTGTATTTAGCTGTGGTTAATTCCCTCCCAAGATTTGAGGTCGACCTGTGGAAGTTACACCAAGAGAAACCCCCCCGGCCTTCTCTTGGCTTATATTGTAGCATCAGGAGAGCCATCAATGCAAAGCTGCACTGAAAGGCTGGTTTGCAGTGAAGACATAACTTTAGACAGCCATGTAATTTCCTTTTCATGTTGGTCCCTGACAAGAGACAATATGTTATAGTTCCAGGAATGGATAACAGGGGGAAGAGGGGAAAGTGGGATAGCTTTATTTAAAAGTCTGTACAATCCTGCTTCATTTTTAAAGCAGCTTTTTGGACTTAGCTTGGTAGTGTGCTCAATAAATTATACTATTTTCCCAGGTTTGCTATCAGTTCACTGACTAGTCCAGGGTGTTTCAAGACATCTGGTCTGGTTTCCTGGAGGATTATGATTAATAAATGCTGGCACACAAAAGCAGTGAAACACTTGTGCTCTGCCTTCCTTATAATCTCATATTTAAGATACATTATGCCAAATTCTTTGCTGCTCGTGGACCCTCTCTAACTTCAGTGATGAGTTTCTCATTTCTGTTTATAAAAAATGGATCTATCTGTTCCAGTGCAATCAGTTGTATTCAGATCAATAAAAGAGCACGGTGCACTTCATTCAGTCTTCTTAAATTAATAATTTGCAGATTGCCTTTGGAAATTGGCTCTTGCCTTGGTTTAGGGAAATTTTGAGTTATGCACGTGTTAGCTCAGGGTAGAAGTGAGCAATTTGTTTTCAGCAAGTGCTGAGAGACAATGTATATCCAATTTTGAGCATTGCTAGGAAAACTCATCTTGTGGAGTTGATGGGGAATTCAACCCATCTATATTGCACCACCATTCACCTGTTAAGTGTCTCACTAGGCTCCATTTCCTGTCATATGATTTTTAAAGTATTTTTTATTAAAAAAAAAAATTATAATCCAGACTTTTGACCAGTTAAGATTGGTCAAATATTGCTCAGATATTTATAGGAATATTACCTTATATTTTAACTACCTCTGCCTTGAGCTCCCACCCTTCACTTTCCCCTCTAAAATGCATAATTTCCTTTGGTTTTGCTCCTTCTCCTGAAAAGCTTTGTGTTTGTTCTGGGGGACAAACATCTGTGGGAAGTCTTAGATATCCTCTACAGATATTTGGGTAAATGATAAGTGATAACAGAAAAATTCCCTTGTAGGGACCCCGTGTGAGGATTATTCCCTTCCCTCCATTTCCCAGGTGAATTGTTCCCGCTGATGTCAAATATGTCTGAAGTTCATTTCCTAACCCAGAATAAGACTTCACTCTGTTCAGATGTTTCAGATGACGCTATTTTTTGCCATCTTTGTGGGTGTTCAAGTACAATAAGCAGCCTAAATAAGATCCATGAGCCAGCACTCCATCCCATCATTTGGATTCTATCTCCCCGTAGCCAGGAATAGGAAATAAAACTTGCAATCTGACTGTTTTCATTGTATTATTATAACAGAACAACTGTGAAATATGTAAGTGTTTCGTGCCTTTAGTAATATTATGAGGAATATTACTACTGTGTGGGGCTCCAGTAAATCCTGCAGAGCTCCAAATCATTGGGTTTTTAAAGGAATCTCTCGTTATCACCCCGGAATTCAATAAAACGTCGGTGGAATTAGACTGGGAGATGTGCATGTGTATGTGTGTGCATGCAAATCTTTAATATTTTATCCTTAATATGCATATAATAGTGGCTAAGAGAGAATGTTCTCTTCTGAGCGAGATAATTTTCGTCGAGGAGAGAACAGGATTTTTACTGGATTGGTGTTCCTGTGATAAATCATCTCCTATTGCTGCACTCCTGAAATTAGCAGCTGAAATGGCATTCCACCCTGAGAGGCACAATATTGGGAAATTAAATTCATTGATAAACATGGCCTTGGTTATGATTTTATTTTTCCTACCAGGTATTTTGCAGGAAAATATACGTCTTGTGTTTACTTCTGTTTGTTAATGCTTTGATAAATCAGACATTTTTAGTATTCTATCAATGGCAAAAGTCTAATTGCCTTATTGTATTCTGATTTATTTCTTTCCTTACTTTCTTTGCATCTGCAGCCCAACAAATGAGTCTCCAAAGAGATATATGTTATGATACAGTGTCAGTGAAATTAATCCTGATCAATTTTAAAGTTCACATTTTTATTTGATGACTTTCCTGGGAATCACTAAAACCGGGATTGACTCGGCCTCTTTTTGTTGGTTAAATATTGTTGTTTGAGAGCACTGGATCCAGCAGCAGAAACCTCACTGTGATTTAGCAGTTCTGTGTCTGGATAAGAGAAAAGTGATACAATTAATGACGTTTTACTAATTAATGGACACCAAATCCTGCTCTTTGCTGACACCGATAATGGTGAAGTGTTACCTGCCTGGGAACACCCTCCCTGTGCCAGAGGTGCCAGCTCGAGGTTCCTGGATGTAAGTAATGCAGCAACATAAATACTTAGGGCTTGTTAAAAGCCACACTCCCCGTTTCCTTTAGGGTTTCCACTCCTGCAGCTGTGGTGAACACAATATCTCCAGAAGAAACTGGAGGTTTAGGTTACTATGGGTAAACAGAAATGGGGTTTATTCCCATTTTCCCCCCTTCTGTTTTTAATTGAAAAATAGTTTGTTTCTCAATTTGTAAACGCTTCCACATCTACATCAGCATTAGAGAATGCTTCTATAGCATAACAATTCAGAAGTATAAAGCAGGCTTGCATTTAGGTAGATTTGGTGGTGATTTTATATATTTATTGTCAACTGAACTCGTTTTTTTCAGGTATTCATCGTAGGCTTTTGACCCAAAGGAAACAAAAGCTTTACTGTTTGGGTTCTGTGATTCCTGCCTTCCCTAAATCAAAGAGGATGGGAAAGTACCAGAGTTATTGCTATCAAAAAGGAAATAATTATATTGCCCACGGTGCACAACAAATCATCTCCTAAGCCCTTCTCCCCACCCTACCTGGGTGAAGTTTAACCAGCATAACCAGCTTCTGCGAGGAAAGCAGATTTTTATTTTTTTCTTTATCGTTAATGTCAAACAAACATTTATTTCAGGTGCAAAGCCTCGGGATATGTTAGTGGAAACAGTGGCACTGCTGTTCTATTGCTTACTGCCCACTAAGTGGGTGGGAAAAGGGTACGGTGACCCTTTTACCCTTCCCACCAGTCTCCCTAACAGCTTTGGCCTTCGGGTCAGCTCAATTTCCCCTCCACTGAGTGGCCATTACTGGGCGAGGATGTGATAAATGCTTTTTGGAGGGGACGGCAGCGCCGGCAGCGAAAGGAGGGAGCCGGGCCCAGCTAGACCGAGCCTAGAGACAGCCAGACTCCCGTGCCGAGCGCCTGTTCCCTAGCAACACGGCCGAGCTCACCAAAAAATGAATAGACCCACAAACAAAAATGAAAAGGAGATAAAAAAGACTAAAAGTCTATGGGGCTCAAAGGTTAATATTCCTCTATCTAATAACTTAGTTTCAGAAAATTGCATTTTAACCTTTTCCAAGCATCCAGGAGAGAGATTTCTTGGAAATTAAATTAGATCACATTTGTATGAAACGGGGGGAGAGAAATTAAATGCAGAATTTATTATTTTTTCCATCTTCCTACCCGGTATTTCTGCAATTCCTTGTATTTTCTGTTGACTGCCACTGCTGCACTCCCCAATTGGTGTAGGGCTATTGATGGCTCCAGAGTAAAGTGCTATGGTATCATTTTGTATTTTGTGGAATTTTCTCTTAGGGAAACAGGAAATCTTGCCTAGCATGGAATAATTAGGCCCTGTATCCTCTCTGTAGTCCATATCCATCTGACAGCTCTCAGAGAGAAGGCACAGCGAGTGACACAAAGCAAAGGCCTGGCAGAAGCAGGAATGAGACCTGGGACTTGTGGTTTTTGGCCTGGGAGTCTCCCTTCTTCCTGTGACATTCCCATTCCTGCCCTGCATCAACATCCATGCCAGACTTGGAGCTGGTGGGGTACCAGCCCCCACCCCAGGTAGAAGTGCTCTGAAAGCTGGAATGCCCCAGGAATTGGGAATGGAGCAGCTCGTGGCAGAGGAAGCCTGTACTCCCAGGAGCAGCTGCTTTAGTAAACAGTTTTGCTTACCCTGGTCTGTTTTCATTTGAACAAACAAAACTCTTTCAGATCAAATAACTTGTGTGGAGCTGAAGTCCATGTCTGTCAACTCTCTTCCTGATCCAGGCAGATGGAGCTTTCACCTTCCAGCTCCACAGGGAACCATTATAAATTCCCATTTTATTACATAAGCCTTATTTAAACCTCTGGATCCAAATTCCTGCTCCAACTACTGTGGTGTAAATCTGGAGTAACTCCACGTGTTCCTGGGGGTTTATTTTAAGTCTGCAGCAGCTCACTGGGGCAGGATCCAGCCCCTGAATTCCTTGGCTGCCAGGGAAATCCAGGAAAGCGATTGTTCTATTTGTGTCATGGCCGTTATATTTAACTTCACAACAGAATGCCTTTAAACTTTACTGCCATCTTTAAACCAATGAGCTGTATGGTTAACTAATTTTCCTGTGCACTGTATAATCCAGGATCGATAATGCTGTTTCCTCACATAATATATTTGCTCTCTTCCACTCACTCTGTTCATATATATCCTATAATTACAAATACTGAAATTTATGGAGCATGTAAACCCGTGGTTTAAATACAGGAGATCACTCCAGTTGGGATGGTTGCTATTATTTAACATATTCCAATCAACGTCTCCCATTGGATTGCTGAGCAGCCCAGCACCTTCTGAGCTGGTGGGAGAGGCTGAGAGATGATAAGAACCACTGGAGGCTCTGTGGTGGCAGGGGAATGATGTTTCAGTGGGATCCTTGCACCCCTGCAAAGGGAACCAGGAGACGTATCCAGCTTTTCCTTCATTTAGGAAAAAAATTAGTTTGCCATATCATAAAGGCCATCATTTTATATGGCACTGTGCTAATATCTTATTACTGGCTTCAGAAGGGGCAATCACACACTTGATTCGAGCTGTTTCCCTATTTCTTTCTCTGCAATGATACAGACAGTAATGAAAGGGCCAGAGCTAATTAAAAGACAATAATTTCAGGAAGGGGTGGTGATGATGATGAGGCAATAAACTGTGAGAACAAAGCTTGAGGGGTTTTAATGACTCATCAACCCCTTGATGGGAATTTAGCCTTACAATCACTATCCATTTATAATGATCAGTGATATACCTTCCTTAAGCACAGGAAAAACACTCTGCTGGTGGTGCCTGTTCCCGGTACCTGATGCCCAGTGGCCCTCGTGCTTCCAGTGTCCCCAGCACTGCCAGGCTGGCCTGCTCAGGGTGCTCCAGACATCCTGCATTCACTTATGGCACTTGGGACTCCTGCTGGGTCAGAGCCTCAAAACATTCAAGGGACAGCATTATACCAGTTGTGTCTGGAGGTGACTTATGATGGATACAAGGACGAGGAGCCACATCAGCGGCAAGGATGTCCTTCTGAATGTGGAGGGGGTTGTGCTGCACACAGCCAGTGCTCTGAGACAGTCTTACTGCAGGATGTGGTTACAGAGCCAAGAGGTTAATTAGGTTAAATTCATCCCTAGAGCAGGTTCTGTGAGTAAAAGGTCCCATCTTCCTCTCTGGTGTGGGATTGCACCCAGCTGGGTCTCTGGACAGTGGGATTTGGGGCAGTGCCAGATTCCCACATGTGCTGCAGCTTCAGGTTTGCAGGTACAAGAGTTGGGAGCAGAGCTCAGATGTCCGTGCCTGTTCAGAGTGAAATGAAAGCAGCAGCGAGAGGAGAGAAAAAACGGCCACTGGTAGAGCTTTTAGCCTTATTTTTCTTCAGTGAGATTATCTCAAAACTCTGAACAAAAAATACACAATGAACCAGGAAACCTCCACACATTTTCATATCTCTTTCTTTTTACAAGCTCTGTTTGGTTCTTCTCTCGCTCCTGAATTCCCTGATGCCTCAAAGACACATTTGTGCAAGGGAAGGAGTATTTCTTTGACCTTGCCATCTTGAAACTGAAAACACAACAACATGTATATTAAGAAAGAAGAAAAGGAATCTCTCTGTACCCACTGAACACACATCTTTCCCCAGAGAAATGACCAGAGGACAGATAACACATACTTCATGTGCCATTGGAGGCACTCAGATACTAACGATTAATAGAACAGAATGGGTTATGTTACACAGCAAATCTGCCCCAGTGTAATCAAGAACTGCTCCTTCTGGCACTGGGCTGCTTCCATCTCTCTTCCCTCTGCCCTTCTTCCCTGTTGTCTTTTGCCTTCCTCTCACTTTTTTTGTCCTCATTCTCCCTGTTACCCCAGTGCCTGCTTATGCACTGTCACCTAATGACCAACTATTTCCACTTACAAGTCCCTCTCAGCTCTTTTCTTTGGGGGTGTTTTTTCCCCAGCCGTTACCTGCCCTTCTCTTCTCAATCATTTCATCACCTTCCTCTTTCCCTTTATTATTTCACCTTGACAAGTATATTTCTCTGTAATTTTTATAGGTATGAGACATCTATAGTGTGTATTTTGATAGGGAGTGAGAGACTTGCTGGAATTGTGTTGTAGTTTGTTCCATGTGTTATGGCTCTTAAATGCCTCAGAGTCCTCTGATATTGCCCCAGGCTCTCTCAGTCTCTTGGACCAATTTTATTTACTTTTCTTTCCACTGGCTTTTTAAATGAGCAGCCTGTCACTGTCTGCTTGGATCTCTTGGCCCCTGTGAGATGGTGAGGTCTGGAGGAGAAAGAATCTGGGGCAGAGTGATAAAATAAAGATATGTCCTGATGGTAATTTAGGGATGAATGCTTTTCCAAAATTTTTCTAAAAGGATCCTTCTATATCCATCATGTCAGATATATGGAGAGAAAGGTAGGACCATTCTGGGCAGTCATAATGGAGTTATTTATATTCTGTTCTGAAAGTGAGATTCCAAGATATAAAGCATATTTCACTATGTAAAACACAGTGCACAGAAATGCTTCCAGTCCTAATGTTTGCAACAAAGCGACGTGATTATGTTCAAAATCTTGCTCCCTAACACTAATGAAGAGAAAGGATCCAAACTCTCCAGAATTCAGATGGTCCCACACAGGTTGTGAAACTCACCTTTATATACCCAGAGCAGCAGCTTGAACGACTTAATTATTGCAAATGGCAAATGAATTTACTGCACGTTTCTGAATTTGGAAGGCAGGTTGTTTAAACTCTGTGTAAGAAGTCTACTTTCCTTAATGCTTCTTAAGGTTTTTACTAATAGTCAAGCTCTGAGTGGTTGTGCTGATTAAATTGGTGCAATCCCCATGCCAATGAAACTATACCTGCCTTGCTTGCACATACAAGGCTGACTTGAGAGTAAATTAGTGTTCATCCTTGATTATTTCATTCCTGTACATTCTCCTGTGTTAGAAGTGGGGGAGAAACACACACAAAAAAGCTTCCAAGTGAGTCATTCTGTCTCTCATTATCATTCATAATTTGCCTTTGCTATAATTCACATCCCTTCACAAAATAGCAACATATTAGTTAGATCTTTTAATTAAACCCCCAACACCTGCAGGTGAGAAAACACAGATGGATTCCTCCTCCATGGAAACACTCAGTTCCATGTGAACTGGCCACAGAGCCAAGGAGAGAATAGGTGTTAAAATAACACTCTGCTGCTCACAGTGACTCCATTCATTCCTCCCCAAACAAACATACCTGGGGGTTGTGCACAGCTTGTCCCACAGCTTAACCCTTTGTTCTCCTCTCATCAGCTCTTGCCTCCACCAGAGACAGGTTTGGTTCTCAAAATGGCACCAAAACCACCTTTGGGAGTTAGATGTGAGCTTTGGATTCCTCACCGTGCCAAAAAGAAACTTGTATGGTTCCTAAATCTCTCTCTCTCTCTTTCAGATCTCTGACTGGCTTTTTCCTTTTGTGCTGCTGCTGTTCTAGAACCACGGGTCAAACTCAGATTCAGACCCTGCTGATCCCTCTCTGACCATGATCCCTCTCTGCAGCCTGGCATAGAGCAGGATGCAGTAAAGCTGCTCACTCCTGTGTGCACATAGACCCAGACCTGTATAAAAGCATCTCTATTTGTATTTTTACAGTCTATACATTTATCTGTGTATTCTGTATAGATAAATCTTGCTCACCAGCATCCCTGTGGAATAAGCAATTTCTCCAGCACACTGGTTCCTATTCCCAGTGAGCTCCCAGGTGGGAGGTGCTGTGCTATCCCACTATATATTAACTGGTTTTCCTTTATTATTCCCATTGCAATTAAGAACTAAAACTAATGGTTGTATTACTGAGAGATTTGGGGGAACAGATGAGAGTGAAGTTTTATTTTAGGCAAATGAAGCTGGTAAAATGTTAATTGTCCATATTGGACATCACAACATTCTGGCTTGTTAAAACTGACATAATTTATTTTTCTTTTTAAACTATTTTAATGGTTCTATCAAAGGATGATGAATAAAAGAAAAATTGTATTTTTATTGCTCCATAAGAAAACAGTGTGAACAGAGCATTGTTTGAGTTGTGAAATCAAGTACCCACAACTAAGGAATAACATGGAGGTAGCAGAGGGTACCTGAATTCCCAGGAGTTTTTCAGTGCAGTCTAACAGGATTTAGGTCAAGACCAATAAATTTCACATTACGTTACAAGTAGACTTTAAACTTGCTATATAACCAAAAGAAGTAGATTTGTAGGACATGAAGAAAACAAGTTCTCCATTTCCATATACTCGTGTAACTCATTTATAAGCTATGTTTGCATTATAACTCACACACTGTATAGTTATTTTTAATGTAGTATTACCCTTCCTACAAGGTGCAAAAGACAATCCCACAGTGTGATGCTTTGAGGATTAGGAGGAAGAGGAGCAGGGGAGGAAGGAGGTCAGGCCTGATGGATCAAAGGACAGGAGAACTCCCAGTGAGGCACAAAACATTGTGTTCTCTGTGCCTGGGTGAAGGTGCAGGGCCAGACCAGGGCTGAAAAGCTGCGGTTTGTGGTCAGTGTTTTGGTCCTGGTCACAAGCAAGGATTGACCAAACCAGGAACAGCATCTGCCTGGTCAAGACAGAGGAAGTGATTCATCCCCAATATGAGAAGCCTCTTCTTTGAAAGAGGAGGAATTTCACTCTTTTTAAAACTGAGCATTACGTGAGAACACAGTTGTCAGAGCTCTCTGCTCAAGGAGTTGATATCTAATCCCTCCCCAAACCCTTGGATTCTGTCCTGAACCTCTGCCTGGACAGGAGTTTCCCACTCTGGGGGTCAGACTGAAGGGTTTCACCTCAAAGCAGACATGAGCACTTGCAGAGTGTTAATGTTCCAGCTAAGGCATAAGCAGCACCAGGACTGCCTCTGGTTTGTAACATTATGTGTGAAAACATTCCCCAGGGGAAGTCATGGGAACTGCCCCAGAAGATTCAAAAAATTGTGTTCCTCTGACCTGAAGTTTCGCCAGGCTTTACTGTGAACTCAGGCTTAGCACATACCTTAGCACTAGTATTGGTAATAACTTATAATCTGTACAAGCTGTATTTCCACGTTAATTTTACCTTCATATGGACATATTAAAGGTATGTGGAGGTATGAACTCTTGTGCTGCTCTTGAGGTATTGATGGTCAGATAAAAATATAAACAAGCCAACCAAAGAAGATACTTTTAAACTTTAGATTATCTAATAACAAATAGCAGAACACTGTACACTATTAGGGGATTGCTTACTAAATATAAAATGTTTGGCCTCTACAGTTCTTGGAGAGGATTCTGATGAAGTCTGTTGGGGTGCTTATTTCTAATCCCAGTTATAAGTACATCCCACATACATACGGCCTGTAAAAGGGTTTTGACCCTTTCTCACCCAGCCAAATGGTATTTCGGGTGTGTAAGTTCTGTATGTAATTTGGTTACATACAAAATTAAAAACACTGAAATGTTTTGTTTAAGAGGACCAGGGAGAGGAACTGAAAGGTTTGGACAGATAGCAAAAATTAAAAATGTTATTTAAAATACATCCTGTTAAATTGCTGAATATTTTTATTCTGTTAGAGATTGAACATAAGGGTATTGGATGTTTTGTAAATACTGTGAAAGGGTTGCTAAAATACAGAGTTTTGCTTTGGCTCCTTTGACAACTCAGGTTCTATCTGTAATTTACCTCACTGGACTAAGTCTGTCTTTGACATCTTTCTGAGTTTGTAGTGTAGAAACAATCACTGGCCACATCTTACTCCTGACCTGGATGAGACACAGACCAGTCTCTTCTTTTCTCTCTCTCTCTTCTCTGGGTTCCAATGGAGAGAACTCTGGATGAACTCTCCAGAGGACTCCTCGTCTGGGAGACCCACACCCAGAACCTGGTCATGCTCAAGAACGAGCGTGTCTCAAGACATTCTTCAGGTGCTCCAAACCAGCACAACTCCCTCAAATCCCCATTTGCTGACATCAGTTCATATTTCATCCTGATCATCTTCCCTTCTTGTCCCCTCTGAAACCTGTGATCTTTCACTCATACCCAAAGTTCCCCACAGTGTGCCAGTGGCTGCACATTAAATTACTGAAGTTGACACCGCTCTCTCTGTCCTGTTATGAACTTACTTTTCCCTGTTTCCATCACAACCTTTTTATTAGGTGGTGAGATATGATGTTTTGTGTCTGAAAACATTAATGAGACAGGTTGAGCACCTTCAAGCAAGAGCATGAAGGAGGGTGAAATGAGGTGTGAATCCGTGCTGAAATTTGGGAGCTAACACACTCAGTACACAGTTACAAACAAAAAGGGAGGGGAAATTGTTTTCCAAGCACTGACTTGTCATTTTTAATTCACTTTTCTAGCTAATTACCAACGAATTCCATAGGAAGGACTTCCAGGAGAGGATGAGGGTGTCTCATCTGTGGCAGGCGCTCGGCAGGAGCATGTGAGGAGTGAACTCTGGCCTGCTCAGTCTATTTAGCAAGCTCTGAGATGTGTAAGTACATTATCTGCAAGGCTGGTAAAGAGCGCTCAGGGAGGATTTGTGGGTCTGTGGGAAGGACAAAGAAAAATGTTTTCTAATAAATTATTCACAACCTCGCAATCCCTTTTGGGCAGGTTGTTGCTCTGTTTGCCCCAGTGCTTCCCGGTTCCTCTCTCCGCGTCCACACGCACAGTTTCTCACCTCCAGAGAGCAGCAGAGATCTCAGGCAGGCTGCTGCAG
The DNA here is from genome assembly GCF_003031625.1 of Empidonax traillii. Taxonomy (NCBI): domain Eukaryota; kingdom Metazoa; phylum Chordata; class Aves; order Passeriformes; family Tyrannidae; genus Empidonax; species Empidonax traillii. The sequence continues at coordinate 136,544 of NW_020955311.1, forward strand.
CTAATGGTGGCAATTAATAACTTGTCATAATCCCGAGGATGGAAGGGAGGGCTCACCATCAGCAGTCAGGTCATGGCGCTTCTGTGAAGCAAATGAGGTGCAGGTGTTGTCCAGATTTAAGAGCTTTGCTACACTCTCGGTGCACTGCAGTGCCAAGCCACAGCCAGAGCATCACCCTACAGGTACATAACTTACTGTACTAGTTTTCATGCTCCAGGTGCACACACATTATCCAGCCTTCCCCCCCTCCACTGCTGTTCATTAGGAATCCTCAGAACATTTCAATAAATCATAACACAGAGCAGTTAATTCCAAACATGTAATTGCAGCGTGCCTTTGGATTTGCATACACGGGGCAGAGCACTGAAGCTTTATTTTGCATTTGTAAACAGAAACGTGTTTGCAAGAGAATGTGTTGTCTTTGCCTTTTAATTGAAGTTGTGGATAAATAGCTTGGCTACCTCGCAGCAGTTCAGGTCCATGTTCTCTATTCAAGCTTGAGAAAATGAAACCTCATTATGCCTTTCGTTAAACAACAAACTACAGAATCACTTATTTCCAGACAGCTCAGTTGGCTTTGCCTTTTTCCATTCCTGTGGGTCAGTTCTGCTTGAAATGAACCAAGTTTACAAATCTCTACTGGTTTGTACACTCCTATTATGCAGAGTAGGTTATGCATTTGTAACTGTCAGGCAGTCAGGGTGATCCAGCATTCCCATCTGACCCTATTCATTTCAATGGGTGCGTCTTGTTGACATTGATTCATGTTATAACTTATATCGATGCATTATAATCCCTTTGTGTCACCCCACTGGTTATTTCTACTAAAATGTTGTGAATAAATGCTGGCAATAATGGTCAGTAGGATCTGAAGCTGTTTTAAGGGATGTGGAGTCCACCTGAAGTCCCGGGTCAGTGCTTTACTCTGGCTTTTCCTCTGGAAGACAATTAACATGCAAAGTATCCTATTCCTGTGCATTTGCATGGCAAAGTGTCTCCTGGCTTATTAATAATTTGGGGCTGTGCATTCCAAATGTATATTGCACTCAACTAAAGGGATAAGTAAACACCATTATGCATGCATGTAGGTCTTTATCAAGGTGTGGTTGATAATGTTTTAAAGCAGAACTATTTCTCATGAAAATAGCTCCTCTTAATAGCCTCTGTCTCTCTATTGTGCTTCTTAGTGAAACATAAATCACTAATATGTTTTCAGCTGCAAACTACTCTCCTTTTCCATTGTATTCACAGATTTAGTGGCATTTCAAATAGATAAACACAAGCAACATCTATCAACACTACAAAAAGGGGGCCTTAATCAAAGCTCCAGGTCCCAGGTCTCAGCATCTCCATTTACCTTGAGATAAATCCATTGGTGTGACCACCAGTGCACAGGGTGACAAATCACCCCAGTCAGCTGAGCAGTGCAAGGGCTTATTGGCCTTTCTTTAAGTGGTCTTACCCTTCAATGAAAAGGATGGTGCTTGTCAAGCAGGGCCAGATTAAAGTTAGACAAAAAGAAATGATCTGTTATTAGAAAACTCCGATTGAGAATCACAAAACAGGAAAGAAATATGAATAAGAATTTACAGTGAGGATGCTCCCCCCACATTTTCTCATCCTCCCCCAAGCAGAAATTAACTTTAATTACTTTCCCAGCTTAGCACATGATGAATGTCAAGACAAGGAGGCATTACCATTAAATAAATTCGTGGCTCTGGGAATGTGCCTGTTGGAGCAGGAGAAGGGGAGCCTGTGCCTGGTGGGGCCTGGGTTGCTGAGCTGCTCCAGCTCAGGTGTGGTGGAGAACACCCCAGGAATGCCTCCTTCAGATGTGTTAGGGCTGCTTTTGCTGGCCACAGCATGGGATGGCTCTGAGGAGATCTGTGCCATCACCTGTTGGGAGGCAGCACCCTGTGTATGGATCTTTGGGAATGAAAGGATTAGGGTTCAACGGGAGGAGAGCAAGAGGTGCCTGAGCAGAGTCTTATCTGGGTTGGTCAGAGGCTCTTGATGCTTCCAGCCCGTGTTCTGACCTTGTTTACAATGACGCAACTGCAGGAGCATCAAAATCTCCTGTCAAGGTTGGCCCTCAGTATTTTAGCTCACATAGTTTCTGAAAACAAATTTGAAGTGTAAACAAGGTATATACAGATAACCTAAATCCTCCTGAATGTCATTAAATCATCTCAATAAATAATGAACAAATTCTTCTCTCCAAGAGTATCCAAATCCTCCGCCTTGTGTTCTGGTGATCCACATAAATGTGTTTTAAGTCTCTTAAAAGTCCTCTTTATAAAAATTAAATGAGTGAATGGACAGCAACTGAAAAACTTCAGAGCCAACACACTTGGAAAGTTGAGCAAATATTTGCCCATCTAATCTGTTTGTTTGCCAAGGAAATTCACAGTGAGGGCCTAGCGAGGTAGTGAGAGGAAAAACTACTCATATTTAGATTTTTTCATAGGGCCAATGTTTACGGTTGGTTGGGTGGGTGGTCATGGGGTTTTGTTTATTTTTTCCTTACCATTGATATTCATGCATTTAAAATGCACTTGGTTTCTTGTGACTTGATGGACCACTATAGAAAGATTAATTTTCTGTAATCATTTGATTTGATAAATGTCTACACAGCCCAGCATAAGTTTATTTTCTATTTATCCTGATCTTGAAATTAGTTGCTAAGGGTACTCAAGGGAAACACTTCCATAATTATAAATAGGTCCTGACAACAGACATTTCCAATTGCAATAATGTAAAATGGTTATATTTCACATCCGAACATAAAATGGCACTGGTAAGGACACACAAAGGAAGTGTTGCTGCCTTCCTGTACAGAGTGCTGTGCTTAAATAAACCTGGTGTTCGCAGGCCAAGATTTCAATAACAATAATTTCTTCATTACTTATTTTACTTTTTTTATGGTGTAGGCAGTAAAATATAGAGAAATGAAGGGACTTGCACAAGAGGACATTGGAAGTGAGCAGCAGAGGTAGAGAAAGGTCAAGGCTTCCCAACTCCTTAAGTGCAGAGAAAACTGTGCTGTGCCAATTTGGGGAGTAATCCAAAATTAATGTTTGTGGTAGTACCTTAAAAGCTCAGGGAAACCACGGGGGATGAAAGACTGGGTTCAGGATTATTTATGGTGAAATTACTTGGCTTCACTTTCATCAGCAAGGCAGGTTTGTACCACAGGAATAAAGAGAGGGTAGGGAAGTGCTTTGAGGAGGAATAGCACATCATGGAGGTGACAATCCTTGGCCATAATCCTCAGCACAGACAATTAAAAAGCATCATCTTTAAATGCCTTTCAAAATCAGTGGAGCCACACTGACTGTGGTAGCCCAGATATAATAAAATATCCATTTAAAGATACAAGTTGTATAGATACAAAAGATCAAGTAATGCTCAGAAGTTAAGAGAACATAATAATTATCTGATAAAATGTCTAATATACATAGGTATAGCCTGAAACTGCCATGGTGATTGCACAGTAATTTAATATAAATTGATTAAGTACATTTTTACTGATGCTTAAAGACTAGTCATAGCACGGGAAATGATGTTTTGTTATCAGCTGTTACTAAACACACAGTATTTGCTGGAGTAAATCCAAGTGTTGGCTTTAAGGCACTTCATTTAAAGGGTTTGCAGCTGCTTTTCCTGCACTCCAGGTTGAACACAATTGCCAGACATCACAGGAGGATTTTCCAAAACCAGGAGGGTTTGTCACCCCCAGGGACTGAGCACACCTGGGTCTGACAGAGCAGCAGAGTTGACCCAGCCCTTAGAAGCAAACCAGTTGCTCTCATCAATATAAACAGAGGAGAATCCTCACATTCCCCATTCTTGTAGGAAGAAATCCTTTGCCTATGGGGTGATTAAAGGCAGGATCTCGTTTGAGGCAGAGCTACTGAAATAAAGATCACTCCAATTTACATCTCCTAAGAGATCTCCTCTTGATCTGCAAATAAGGGAACCCCCGACAAGTATAACCTGGCAGATCATTAGGTTATTTTCTATTAGGAAAATGGCATGAATTTTATTAAAAGCTAACTATAAATATTTATGCTGATAGAAAACCCACTGTTTTTGTTATTCTTTTCATTGTAATACCTTAGAAGAGGTGGCAGATAATTGCAGGATTCAGTAGGTCACTGGAGGTAAAGAGAGGGATTTTTCTGGAGTTATCACTGCTGAATACAAACTGCAAGTGAAGGTATGAGGATTTTTTTCAAATCTGAAAAGTCACTATTTCTCTTTTAAAGAGGAGAACATATTCTCTTTTAAATCTTTAAAGATCATCTGTTCTGCAGTGCCTGCAAATCATTACTGTTTCATACTGGTTTGCCAAGTGAGGAGCTCAGCTATCCATTTTCCTGTTGAACTCTTTCTGTCTTGGCTCACACCCTCACCTTCCCTGCTTTGTTCATCCCCACACTCTGTGCAATACTCTGCCCTGATAGTGAAAGTGCAGTGTTGAAGTACTGATGTAAAACAGAGTGATAAAAATTGCTAATCTCGTCTTCTGAAACCCAGAGTTTGACCCAACAGCTCTTTCCAAACTGAACATGGAGAGAGATTTTGGCCAACAATCTCAAACTCACACACAAAACATGGACCTTGAAGAAATGCCACTTCCATGGAAACAGCATGAGGTTTCTGGACTTTTGGAGTAAATAAATATTCAAAGACAGAGCCCCAGAAATTAGGAATGCTCACTGGATGGAGTAAATGAGGTTTTATGTTTATGGGTAGAATAAATGTTCATTCTTTATACGAATCCTAAAGAAGGATGTTGCCTCTTCAGTTTTACCCAACTGCTTCAAAACGGAATTAGGAATTTTTGGAGTAACAAACTTAGTCAATTCAGTTTAAAAACAAATACTAGCATAGCCTCTGAGTCAAATCCATAACTGTATCCAATCAAATGCTTGTTGTAACTCCATAGTTTAGCACTGTGTAAGATCAGAGTAAGCAAAAGCACATTGCTATAAACCGAATTCCCAAGGGCATGGAAAGTCTCTCCGGCAAAATATTGGGCAGAAAATCCTCCAAATTTCTCTCTAGGACTTTTTTATTCTTGCTGTGTGAAATGGGGGTTAAACTCTCACCTCAGTAACTGATGAGTTATTAATTCACGTTTGTGAAGTGCTGTGATCTTAGAGATCTTTTCCAACCAAAGGATTCTCTGAAAACTACCATGGTTAGCAAAATGTTGTATAACAAATAGGAGTATTGAGGGCAGCTTCAGAGTCAACCCATGTTTTTATTTAACCTGTAAAATTCTTCTGTTGAGTCTGAATTTCAGTTTCTTTTGACTAGAGTTGGACGGCTCCTTGTTTTCCTCACTCCTTAAGCACTTTGTTGGCTGTTTGGGTGGTGGTGAATTTTACCAGCAGACAATTCCAACTGTTGAAAATCACAGGTTGTCAACAAACGCCTGAGGCCAGAATTTTTTACTCTTACAATTTCTTTACTCCAGCAGTATCCCATCCAAGCCATGTTTACAACCACTCTACGTTCTGCAGCTGAGTCACTGTTTTTTAGTGGAGCTCTTTGCAATGCAAGCAACAGAAACTTCAGGGCAATCAATATGGCTTTCAACTCGGCCATCGAGAGTGCTGGAGATATTTAGGTCATTAAATGGCAGTGGACACAAGTAAAAGCCCATATCTCACTTCATTAGCGGTAAAGATGCTGTTTAGTTTTATTTGCTGAAACGTACATAAACTGCACGGGAGGGGTGGAAAACTGAGTCAGCAAAAATCCCGTGAGGAGCCAAAGCCAAGGCGTGGTCAAATTTCTGTGATCTCGGTGCTCAGCGCAAACTTGTTTTATTGAATTTTACTTTTATATGCCATATTAACATCTCATTTGCATACAGATTGCGCTCCATCTTTACTCTAAAACCGCACTGTCAGCAGTTCTCTTGTGCAGACAAGGAGTGGCACAGCAGCATTTAAATACTCTTGTTAAATTTTAAATCAAGATGCAGAAGGATTTGGTCAATCTGCTTCGTGGGTTATCTCATCCTTTTCCTTTTCCTTCACAGTGGTAGCTGGGGGTTGATTTTACTTATTCCTTTCAGGATTGTTTGGATGCACATATCTAAATATTTCAGCTACTCCAGGCATAGAATCCCTAGCAAACCCAGTGCTCTTCACATCAGGTTTCCCTGCTAATGCTTCTGCAATTCTAATTGTGGAAGCAGCAGCACAGGCAAAGCACTGCCGGGGCACTGGTTTTGCCACGATGTTCTATTTACTAAAGAGGTAAATACTTCATCTCTTATTGTTGTTACACTGGTAGAATTGCATTAGAGTCAAAAGAGAGTGCTGAGCAGAATCAAATGTAAATACATCCAGCAGAAGTACATACATACCCTGTAGTAGCTCTATAGTAGTAGATCACTGTAACACATTTTTTTTCTCCATCAACACAGATAATTCCCAGCTACATTAATAATTTTTTCAACAATCAACTTTTAATTTATGAGTTTTAATAATTCGATTCTGAGGCTAAACAAATAAACACACCTGCCAGGCACTAGAGAACATGACAGAAATTACAGTGTAGCATTTGCCATGCTGGAATAACAGAGAGAGATAATACATAAATACACACAGTGACTATGACTTGGCAACTGTTGATGGTGTAACTGCCTTTATGTGATCATGCCTGGTGAAAACACGGGAATTTTTGGGTGTTGTAATTAGTGTTGGCAGGTAGCAATGCAGGCTATCCCCTCTTGTACTGTCATTAAGTGGATAAAGCAAATAAGATGAATATGTTAAGGAAGTTTCAGAGCTGCATCCCCAAACCCTGAGTCTCTGGAGGCTCAGTCCGACCCTGCACTTGGCATTTAGTTATGCTAAATACACCCATGGCTTGGCTGCGAGCCAGGCCCAGCTATTGTCCTTCCAGTGTGGGATCAGTGGTTCACCTGCAGGATAACAAACCAACTGCTAATGGGAGTAATTAGGAGCCTTGGGGGTGATTTATCCCTTTTGTCACTGTACAAGCAGTGTAAATGCTGAGGTTTGCAAAGATAACAGCTATTGGTTCAGGAGATGATCCTTTCATCAAAGACAGAAATTTGATTTTTAATTGTCAGAATTTGGAGCTGGGCTTAGTAAAAGTGGAATTGTAACTAAAAGTAGAAGGAATGTGTCCCAATACTTGTCTTTATTCAGCTTTGAATACCAATCCATAACCCAAAAATGACAAAGGTGCAAGACTGTAAAATGGAATAGATTATGACTCTAAATTGGTGATTATTTACAGATATCTAAAGATATAGGCTGTATTATTTACACACTAATATTCTTGTAAAGACAGAGTAGAAGTACAACTCTTAATAGAACTAACTGCTTTTTGTCTGAGTATCTGAAATATTAGTGAACAAAATGTCTTTGTGGTCTCACACTGCTACTTGCAGAGTTAACAGAAATCAGGTGATAACACTCAACACAAGTCTCTACCCAAATTGTCCCTAAATTCACTATAGTAATTGGAACACCTCGCTCCTCTCACCACAGCCATTGTTTATTCTGAATTACAGTCATGCAGACAAGGTGTGTTACTGAGAGCACTGTCACTGCCTGGTTTGACACAGGTAGGATTTGAATTCTGATTGTCCTTTTTCCTAAGATCTTAATTTTGGCACCTAATGCGTGGAAGAGCCTGTGAGTGTCCCCTGCACTGGGGGCTCAGTGCTGACCATGAGTTACCCCTCATGTGCTGCTGAGAAACACCTTTCTCTGAAACAGCTTTATAACTGTTGGAGAGAAGGAAAACAGACCCAAGGTTAAACCATATCCTACAATACCTGCCTTTGTCAAAAGATGACATTTCTTTGGACTTAAATTTCCTGTTCTGTACTGTTTGTGTGCAAGCTCCAGTCCCAGACCAGGGGCAATGACCTCCAGGAAAGAGCAGGATGTGTTTTAGAAAAGGGAGGAAATGTGATAGTCTGGAAGCTTGGAGTACAAGATCCAATCTCTCTCCATGGATGGCAAGAGCATGTCAGACATAATGGAATATTAAGAGAAGGAACCTATTGCAGGCTCAGGGGACTTGAGTAAGATAGCATTAAAAACTTTACTGCTATTAAATCTCGGGGAGCTGCGGATAATTTTGCTTTAGAGGAGCGTGGCTGCTGGTGTGGTTAAAAATGCTATCGAAAAATCCACTCAGGAGGAATCCCTCAATAAAACAGAAACAATTGGGGCTACATTGGAAGTTCCTGCTAAGGAAAACATCATTTGGCAGAGAAGATTGGAGAGGCTGGAGAGTGACAGCACCAGTGGAGTTTTAGGACTGCAAACGGGTGCTGAGGGAAATGGTGGAAAGACTATTGAGACTTTATTAACTGCTACATTGGGGATCAGAAATAGTTCTCCCCACAGAGAGAGAAAAGCCTCTCCCGGAGCACTGAAACATTTGGCATTAACTGCAGTGCAAGGGAGAGGGATGAAACCATTCTTTTTTTTTATCTGTAAACCCTCAGATTAAAGCCACAGAGCAGGCAACCAACAACAAATAGACATTTCCTGCCAGCAAACGTTTTCATACAGGAGGGTTTATACTCAAGGAAAATTGTGATACGTACAAGTATCAGAGAAACAGAAAATTGGATCATATAGAAACCCTTAAAAACTGCCTTCTCCCCTGATTACTGGATAGCTAATGACACCACATCCCCTGGCTCCCCCTGGATATTTGGTTAATCCCTCATCCAGTACACCTTCCTCACTGAGCTCAAGGGAGAAAAATCAGTATATTTAGAAGAAAATAGAAGTATTTGGATTTATTTTACTAAGTTAGACATGACTGAAGAAACAAAAGAGTCTTTTTATCCCTCCAAATAATTGGCACTGACAAATATGCTACTTTTGCTAAAGGACAGCTACACAGAACTGGGAATGTGTGGCAGTGGAATCAGTCTTTTTGTTTGTTTGCTTTCTTATTTTAACTAAATTTGTGCTGCAGCATTACTCAGACTACAGAAAACCCCAAATACAGTGAATAAAGGGTGACTAAACAGGCTGAGCAGAGCACACCTGTACTCATGAAAGGAGGTAGAGGGTGAGAAGCAGGGATGGAGTTGGGAAGTAAAACCAGAGTTTTCTAGTAAGTTTTTAAGCTGTACATTGAATTAGATCTGTTCTCTTTGAAAGAGAATTCTCAGGATATGGAGAGTCATTTGCTGTGGTTTGTTTTTCTGTGGGATGTTGCTGTTCCTGGAGATACAAATCCCTTCCATGGCCACCCCTGTAGGTATCTTGGGAATGTCCCCAATCCACCACAGTGTCACACACATCATTGTGTGGTCTTGGGTCCCCAGAATCCTGAGAGTTTAGTGGGCCTCCTTTCCTTTGGGATTGAGCTATCCTAAATTCCAGCCTTGGGATCTGGTGAGAACTGTATTACCTCATAGAGGTCTCCTTCCATGTCTCATCCAATGAGGATTCCCATTTCTTGTGCACTGGGAAAGCTGCACACCTGGCTGCAGAGAATGAGGCAGGAAATGGTTCAAGCTTTACATTTTTAGATTCATTCTTCATCTAACATAGTGTTCTTAGACTCTACTGTGAGTAATGGAAAAATATCCTTATCCTATACCAAACCCCAAGAAATCTGCTCTTTCAAAGATACTTTCTTTGAATTTTAGTGAGGAGAATCGTCTTCCATTACTTAACATTGAAGACAAAGGTAAGAGCTGGATTTTTATTAAAAACCTCCTTCAAAGCAAACCTGCCCCTTTTCTGCTCCAGCTGAGACATCCATAACATGAAGTATAAGCAGGGGACTCCATAACAGCTGTCACAGCATCTGAAGACTCCTTTCTCAAAAGAAACCTACTTTGGCACAGAAACATAAAAAAAAAAAAGAAAGACCATTTTAACAAAAAGAAAAGTACTTTAATGAATTGCAAATAGACTGTAAATGACTACAGAAAAAACTGATGGGGTGAACAAAGTACATAAAAATCCTGTGTGCACACACTGTTTATAAATCAAGCTCTCACCCACCATGCTTGGAATAGACATCCAAAGGAACATATCAAATTACACAAAAGGTCAGGGAATGTAAAATACTGAACAGACTGTTATGGGATCATCTTTAATCTTTTCCACAGCCTAAAAACTTGTGGGGAGGGGTAAATGATATTAAATGAATTGAAGAAGCTAATGAGAACTTTTGGATTATAATGCCAAAATCAGGAGACATTTTGTTCATTTGAAAGATCTGGCACTTGCTGGAAATTGTATCCAATTGTTGAAGACATTCGGGAAAGTTAATTTTCTGCTTAATTTTTCTAAATGCACTATTGGCTTTAAAGAAAGAATGATGACAAGGGTTGTGGTGACAAGTTCCATGTGACGTCTGCATCCTGCCTGCTCCAGGTAACACCTGAGGTAGGGAATTCTCAAAACAAACAAAGGTTAAATGAAGATATTCCATTCTGGCTTAAAATGTTACTTCTTTGAAGGTTCACCTCTCTGTTTAGACACAAGAAAACATGGCTTGATTTCCAGGATGGCCGAGTACTCAGTGAGTACTTCTTCCCGTGGGGAGTAGACAAACTGTGGAGCAGGCTCTCTCTTCCTCTCTGCTTTGTTCTTTCTCTTCGTCCTCTGACTGTTTTTGGAACTTCTACTGAACCTTTTTTTGGTGTGTTTTATGTGTGCCTTTTCTTTAGGAGAGAGAATAAAAATTCTCTCTCTCATCCCAATCCACCCCATTTTTGTGAACTAGGCAGGGGCCACATTTTGTTAGTTACCTGTGTCCAGGTGTAACATTTCTTGACTATTCTGCCACTTTATGATCATTTGAATGAATAAATAATGCTCTAAAAATCATAGAATCAAAAGGGTCCAATTGTACTCTGATGCATCAGATAGGGTTGTGACAAGGTGAGAGGTGTTATTTATATAGTAGGAAATAGAAGTACTTGAAAAAGAAACCCTCTTCTGTTGGAAGTCTGGCTAATTTCAGGAGATTCACATTCAGCACCCTCACTCTATGATGGCAAAATCATGACCTTAACCTAAAATTTGTTACTTAGGTCCATCTTTCCACTGGATTTCTCCTTCTTAGAAATCTCTTTAATTTTTCAGCTATTTACCTTGAATTTTCTTATTTTGAAAATTAACAAAACCAGCTCAAAATGAAGCTGGCTTGGTTCTATCATACACCACTGTTAATTATAGCCTGGGAAGCAGAGACTGACCCCTGCCTCCCCTCCTCTTCCCCTTCCAGTGTCCCAGTGTCTCCCCAGACTGCTGAAACAAGTTATCCCAGACAGTCCTATAGAGCAGAGAGTTCAAAAGGCACATTCAGGACATGACAGACTTGCCAAGCAGCCCTTGAATATGAACAACAATATTTTGATTGGGACTTTTCCCAAGAAATTCAATTTCTCCTTCATAAATGTTTTTATTGATGCCTGTGTTATTTGTAGGTGTGATTGTTTTGTATCTGCATATCCTGACACGTATTTGTCTGTGTGGATGTCCTGTATTTTGCACTTAGTGCTGGTAACTTTTAGTATTTTTCCTCTGGGAACACGCTTTGATAGCTCCAGTATTTCAAAGAGCATGCAATCCAAAATCTGTCAGGAGGAAATATTTCTTTAAGGAAGAAAATGTGTTTTTTGTTAACTTTCTCAATCTCTCATCCATTCAGCTCTGGGTTGAATATATGTTCAAGTTTTGCAGGGCTTGGGGTGGGACTCCAACGATTTCTGTTGATTCCACCTTTTTAAGCAGGAGTTAACAAGAGGGATGTCGAAGTTTGAACCTGTATATGAAGTTCCTTTCCAAAATTAAAGCTTTAAAGTTACAAATCAGACAACTGATTTATATCCATCCTTAATGACTCTTGGCCTTGCAAGGAAACATCATATATTGTCTTGTCATATTAGCTGGAAATGAGTTTGCATTCCTACAAGAAGACACTCAGGGAGAGGAATCCATGCAATTTCTATAGCATCAAAGCCTTATTGGGGTTTCCAGGTGACTGAATTCAGATTTATTGTTGGTGAACTTGGCTCCCAGTGATCTATTTAATTCTAAATTAGCATCTCTATTGCAATGCTTAGCTCTTCCAGTGCTTCCCAAACATACACTAATTCAGTCTCACACCATCTCTCAAACAGGAAGAGGGATAATGAGGTGTGGGATCTCCTCTTTTTCCTTCTAACTGTACTGTTATTAATGCCTGGACTTTTCTGAGCTCATATAACAAAAGGAGACAAAGCACATCAGTTTATCGGGAGAGAGAAATTGGGGCCAGTCTGGCCGAGCCTTCTGGAATTCAACTGTGCCTCCTCTCCATGGACAAACCCAGCTCCCACAAAATCATCCATCTGCCACAGCACTAATAAACCACGATAGATTTCTCTGATTCTTCTCAACAAATCTTTGTTGTTACTTTTTCCTGAACCAATTTTTTATACATTTTATAAAACCCCTGCTGCAACTTCATCAACTTCTGCAGCTAAACAAATAGTTTCTGAAGCGAACTTAAGCCTGTGTTTTGCTGAAGTACATGGAATATATACACACTTTTTGTGGGACAGTGACTTGTAGACTGTCTATAACTTACAGAATTATTCTGTGCACCTTCTGTGTCTGATGCACAATGAAGAGATATTTGTGGTGTTTTCAGATAAAAACCTGATCATTAATAACATATTGAACTGTGAGAAGTGTTAAAGATGGAGAATTGCTTCCAGTCAAAAAAGTTTAGGAACACCATAACTTTAAAATATCAGTTACCTGACAAAAAAAATTACATCTTTTTGGTGTGTTCTAATCCCTTTGGTAAGTTCAAAGCATAATTTTTCCACGTTCTCTTTATCTTCATTCCTGTTTAAAGATTTGAATACCATTAAGGTCATACTTCAATCCAGTAGAGGCTTGGATCTCCATTTTCATCTCTCTGACTTCTTGTAAGAGCAGTAAGTACTATAAAATATTCTGTGCCATTCTAACTAATCACCCCTCTGGCATTCTGAGCAAATGCAGGTTAATGGTGAATCTTCTAATATTTCTATTAATTACGTATATTATCCTAATAACTCTATTGTCAATTTTTCATTGCTGGGTAATGACTACAGCTGGGTTAGCTGTTCATAACTACTAATGGATTTAAAGGAAAGCAGGGGGTTTTGTTTGTTTGTGATTTGCCTGCTGGAAAAGCTTGATTTTTACAAACCTATTTGTTTTTTGAAATTCATTTAGGGATTTTCTGAGCAGCTGTGATTCAGCATTATTTCTGGTTTGGACAGGGGCATCTACACAGGGTATAGAAAAAGGGCGGTGGTTATTAGAACTAATATTTGAAGTAGTTTCCAACCTAACCTTTCTATTAAATATAACACTTGTACATGTGGAAATGAGAGCACAGTTGGAGTGCTGGCGTTTTGCAGAGCCACTGTGACATGTGCTTTTGCACAAACCCGGGAAGTTAAGAGGAGGATCTCTGTGAAGGCTTCAGATTTAAGCACCACAGAGGGGAGGCAGGAGATGGAGTAATTCAATTCTTATTCTAATAAAGTTTCCTGTTTGGAATGGGAAGAAAGGACTCTTGTTCCAATTGTCCAAATGTTCCGGTGCCACCCACCATAATGAGGTGGAAACAGAACTGCAGCCAATTCAATAGGACTTTCAGTTTGATGAGCCCGTAGAAAGATCTGAACATAAGGATTGTTTCACAGAACCTGGGCAGCAATGAAGCTGAAAATATCGATTCATAAATTTCCCAGGAAGATGAGAAAAAGGGGACAATCATTCCTGAGAAGTTGATGAACATTTCCATCCCAAAATACAATGCACTAATGGACATGTTTGTGTGAAAAGGATGCAGAAAGGTTTTAAATGCAGCAGCATGTGAATAAGCAGAGCTCCTCAAGGAGTGTTTCCTTAAGGAAACACTAAGAGTAGAATTTTAAATGAGGAATTATAGGAAAAATCATGACACTTATTTGACTTTGAAAAAGCTGTCAACACAGTGCAAGGGAGTGAGAAGTTACCCCAGGACTGAGTGCGCTCCAAGAGGGATGTAAGGGGAGCTGCAGGAATTTCCAAGTGCAAAAGGAAACCTGTTAAAAATGACTTTTTCCCCCCAGAATTTAATTTCTCAGCCAGAAATGTAACAGGTAGATGAGGCAAAACAAAACTAGGAGGCTGGCTGGAGATGGAGGCAGCAGTGCTGGAAGCTGAGTGTGGATGTTTGATGATCTCTGCGGTCCCCTCCAACCCCAACCATTCTGCAATTCTGGGATTCTAAGCTCTATTGCTGCAGTATGTAAATCTTAGATGTCCTAATTGCAGGTTAGAAGATGACAAACACATCTCAGGCAGCTCAAGATCAGATATTCTTCAGTCTGGAGACAGGAGCTCAGCCGTGCTGAGGAAACAGTGAGACACCAACAGCTCACATGCACATGCACCCTCTGAAAATGTGCCATGAATCCTGTCCCGGCTGCTTCAGACTCACTGGACATGTCAGTCCGTTTCCTCACGCACAAGACACCACTTTACAGGCTTCTGAAAATCCCGGAGCAATGTCAGGAGAAGCAGCAGGGCAGTGGGTGAAGTGTAAAGGCAATAGAAGAGGGAAGAATCACAGTTCTTTCATATTTAAAATCGATTCAAATGGAGAAGTGGCGGTGATTTATAAACTTGAGGAAGGTTAGCCTTAATCTCTAGCTAGACATTTTCATTGCCTGAGTAAACTTTGAGCTCATATGAGCTACAGAGGCAGAAATTTGGTATTAATAGAGACACTTGAGGCAGTTTTCTTAACTGAACCACCCACGGTGTCATGGGGCTTTTACAATGAAACCTCACTGAAATGGCTTGGCTGCTTAGGACAGCTCAGATCCTCAGGGACTGCCTGTGCTGGCAGTTCAGCTGCTTCCCAAAATAAAGGCATAGTGCAGAAGAAAACTAAAATAAACCAGAGAAGCATAATAGAAAATATAGAAATATAAACAGAGTTGTGCACCCCACAGCTGAAAGAAATCGCAGCTCCTGCTGCAGCCCTGGTGCTGTGTAAAGCTCCCAGTGCCCACAGAGAAAACGTATAAACAAGTATTTTTACTTGGCTTTACGTACCTTTACAATCATGCCCACAGGATTGTTTGCATTTTTAGAAATTTTTCTGCATGTAGATTTTGAGGGAAATTTCTCCACAAAACCATGTGTGGAGAATCATTTCTTAACTGCAACTTCCTTGGACATTCAAGTAATGTAAATGACTTTAAAAAAGGCAATTAAATGTATGATTGAATGTCAACCTTTCTGACTGCAGCCTTCATTAAGAAACTGGAAATGTGAGGTATTTTTTTACCTAATATTGAACACAGTTAATTAAAAAGGTAAAGATTACATTTTGCTTCAGTTAATTTGAAATAAAGAACCCCATTTAAACAATATATTTCAGATTTTAGTTATAGCAATTAATAGACCAAACTGTGTACTTAAGGTTTTATTATATTGATTCTAAAATAATTAGATTAGCAAACACATTGCAAATATATTATCTAAAACAAATAGGATTATGACCATGCTTTTTGTTATACAGCAGAGCAATAACACATATAACAGTACAATCTAAAGCAATCTCATAAAATTAACAGTCATGGAGCATATATTACATTCTTGCACTAAGTGACAAAAGGCAGCACGAGCATCATGTGGACAGTTTTATACTGGAGGCTTGTTAAATGTCTTGGTGCAGGATTTGTGAAAGTTAAGACATATCTTTGATGTTTAGCAGACAATCTTAGTTCCGTGTGTGTTTACTGGAGTATTTCTGAGCAGCCCTCACACTACACTTGTAGTAACCTTGTTTTTATTGCGTCTCTCACCCCTCTCCCACCACACTTTCACATTCTTCCTTGCAAGGCAAATTGTAAAAAGTTTTCCAGCATCAGTTTTAAAAGCCTGTTTGAGAGGCCTTTTAAAAAGCATGACATTCAATCAAAGTTCAGGGAGGAAAGTTTTAATGAATAAACTTGGTAAATTAGAAGGCACGGCAGCAGAGTGATTAACTCTCATTGGAGCATTAGTGTTAAAATTAATTAAAATGTTTAAGCCGTAGGAGGCAGTTACCTCCTCAAGACCCGGCTTTGCCCTCGGAGTCAGGCTGGATCCAGCAGCGATTCATCTTGCCCGGGATGAGAGAAGGGGTAAAAGAAAAGAGCAGGCAGGACAAATGTGTTTTCCATGGAGCTGCGCCGCGGGAAGGCCACGGGGACCTCAACGCGGCGTCACTGGAGTGTGACACAATAATACAGTGGGGACGGGGCAGGGATGTGCCTGGGGAGGAAGGGGACCCTCCTCTCCCGGGGATTTCATTTGGCTGGAGGTGACAGAGCTAATTTCATTACCAGCCGCTTGCTGGATGGGGCTGCAGTGCCAAACAGGCTGCTGGGAACGAGCTCTCTTTTCCTGATCCCGCTAAACTGGGGATGCAACTTTCTTTAGCAAGCACCAGAAGTATTTGATACAGCAATACCATTTTATCCTCACAGCTGTCACCACCTTTAGTAACAGCCTCTCCTCTGTTGCTACTCTGTTACAGCACCAATTAATTACATGAGAATTAGCTAAATTAATATTATCTGATTATTAAGAAATAAGGATTTATCTCAGTTCTTTGATGGCAATAGATATTAGCAACCAATTTGGCAAGAAATCATAATGTTAGATTCTTAGTGAAGAAAAAAGGAAACTTGTTTTCTTTTCAAAATCATTTTAGATCTGTTTCTTTCAAGAATCAGGAGCCTGTATTTCTTCTCAGCCAGACCCGTTGTGAGGTGGCTGTTTTAACAAATCTGTGCTGGTTTGGAATTGTAAATGACAGCCTATTTTATAAAGGAAAAAGTCTTCTTTGACAGCAGAACAATATCATACAAATAACAAATGGCAAATTGTGTCATACAGCTGAACAGTTGTTTTCCCATGTTCACCAAGGGCCAGTTATTAATTTTACATTGGTCAGAATTAAGGATTTTGGAGAAATTCACCTGAAACAGAAAGTATGAAAAATTCCTGCTCAATGAAAATTACCATTATTCGCTGTAGATCTATATTCATAACTTTAAAACCTGGCAGTCTTTCCTATTTTTTTCCTCTATAGATTTCTTGTCAACAAGGGTGTCAGAGGTCAATGTCAGAATGCCCCTCTGGCACCCATTAACTATAACCAGAAAACTTGTTCACTATTGATCTACAATGTCTAAATATCTATTATGTTGGATATAAAAGGTGGTTTCACATCTTTCTAAAACAGATAATTCATAAAGGCCAAAGGGTCAGGTGTAGTGATATATTATTGTTTCACTGTATCTCTGACTGCAAGAGCAGGAGAGGAACAGACCAAGTGAAGTGTCACTGAACTCTCGGGGAGACGGTCACGTGTCCACCTCCCCACCACGGCCCAGAATGCTGTTTACTGCCCGTTGCTTGGGGTTTGTTCAGGGTTTTGAAGTCATGTTTGAACTCTGTGTTCATATCATGGTAGGCAGAGCTCACGTGAATCCAAAATCCACATGGAAGTCGAGTCTCAGCACTGGAAGCTGTCCCTCCAGTGCTGGGGCCCAGCTTGCTGGCTGTGGAGCACTTCACCCCGTGATGCTCACACTGCCAGGGCTCTGTGTGTGCTTCAGCTGGACTGTGACAAGAGTTGTGCTCAAAAGGGCACAACTCCCGTAGGTCGAAGTTGTCACAGCCCTGTGGTCTTGGGTAGAGCGATGACCCTTGATGTGACAGAGGGTCTGCCCCAGAACATGTGACATATTATGGCCATAGCTCCAGAATCGTGTGTTTTCTGAACAGACACTTGTGTAATATCATATGAATGGTTTTGTTTGCTCATATCAACCCATCAAATTTATTGAGGCTCTTTTAATCCCCTCATTATTTAACTATTGAGGTGCCTCTGGTCTGCTTCAGGCTCAAAAGCAGAGCAGAAACAACTGCATTTCTTTGTTCTGCTATTGCTACAGCAGAGCACAGAACACTGTGAGGATGGAGGACACAGTCCAGGGCTTAGTTCCCCCCCCCAGTCCCGTGAATTCAACCTTTGAGACTACCTGGCATTTCCCAGAAGGCACCTATTACTTCTGCAGGATGAGACCCATAACAAGCAAACCCTCTTTGGAAGGCAGCTGATACTATACTCTGTAATGGAGTTTATGGCCTTCTAGCAAGCCCCCAGAATGGTTCATATTCTTCCAGGCTACATTTTTGAAGAAAGTAAATTGAGATGAATCATGCTAAGATGAGATAGTTAAAATGTCAGGCTCCATAAGTTTCAGTGCATCCTTATAGCTCTGAACACTAAAATGCAACTGAACATTGGAATAAGGGAAACAAAAGAGAATCAGATAACTAGTTCTTATAGAGGGGAAAAAAGTAATTTCTGTCTGTGCTGCTACATCATGGAAATCCACATAGTACAGTTTTAGAGCTGTACCTTAAAAAAAACAATTGCAGTTTCTTTTTATCACTGGCCTTGGTTACACATCACTGCCTACTCTATGGCACACTAGAATTGCAGAGTTTCTGAGGCAAACAATACACCAGCAGCTTTATTTCTGTTTACAAATGTTACCTGGGGGAAATGTGCCTGTACCTGTTGGATAAATTACAAATCATCAGCCCTAAATGTGACCCAAAACAGTAACACAGAGGGGGAAAGGGAGCACGGTCTGTACGTATTTGGTCTTAGGGAGGAGGAAAGTGCCTGCTCAGTGCTGCTGGTTTAATCAGCTAATGAAATGATCCTGCTGTACTCTCTGAACCAGAGCTCCCTGCCTGGTGTTTCCTTGAGCTTTTTCTGCACAACAGACACTTCTTCATTTATATCTTATCATAACATTTACAACTAGTTGAGTTAACTATTACTGTTCAGTGTAGGTGTTGAAGCCAAGTCACATCACCAGAAATGCCAACACATTTGCTGTCCAAGGGGCTCGGTGGGCTCACAGGGACAAGGCACAGTATGAAGTGAAGCCTTGTGGCACATAAACTAACCCTTAGTCCAAGCCGAGAGAGAAAGGTTGGCCTTGCTATTGCTACATCAGGAGCGAGCTACCACTCAAATCACTCTGTTCCACATTTCTTTCCCAAAGGTTGGGTAGGAAGCTTTTCCTGCCATGGCTGGTGGAGTTAGGATGGGTTACACGGTGCCTCTAAACTCATCAAGCCTGGGTACCTGGTTACAGCGGGCTTGACCTTGAGCCGGTCACAAGACCATTAAATCCTGTTGCAGGGATCAGACCCAAGCTGTGGTAACCAGATCCCAGACCTGAGCTGGGCATGCCAAGGATTTAGGGATAACGCTGGACACCAAATAGGGTCAGGAGAAACAACTGGTTTGTAACTGGAGCCTCTCACACCGCACTGGCTGCAACACAGATGGGCCAGAATGAAGGCTATCACTCCTAGTTTATAGCCATTAGCAATCCTGATCTCCCTAATATGAAACAGAAATAATAGTATTATTAATAATAATATCAAACTGACACATTATTAGCCTCTACAGATGGCTCTATTCCTCCTAATAATTTTTATTTTTATTTAATGTTTGGAGATGCTGTAAAAAGGGACTAGTGCTTCCAAATGTGACCTCTGTGGGGTTTAAAACCTACTGAATCAGATGAGATATTAAGGCATTCAATGTAATGTATGACTTAAAGCCATGTTTTTAAAACTTTAATAGGAAGTGTCTGATGCTTTAGATTACTATTTCTTGAAGTATAGTAGGCTGAAGAATTTGCTTCAGAGGGTCTCTTTATATCCAAGAAGAGCCACGGTGAGAATACACAGTATGTTCTCCCCTCACCATGCCTCTAAATAGATGTAAAGGAATTAGGGTGCATTAATAATACATCATGTTTCTACTTTGTTTTATACTACTGTACATATGTTCTTACACCACAACCAACACCACCGTATTTAAATATCTCCAAGCAGTTCATTAAAGAAGGTGATTAACATCTGTCATGTGTTTTTCCCTGCTCCTGTCCCTGAGGAGAGCAGGATGTTCAGTGGCAGATCTGATTTTGGTAGGGATTTATCGTTTGTGTGGGAGGCTTTTTTATTTTGCTGAGGTTTTATTTTATTACACAAAACTACCTGTTGGGATAAATGTTTGCAAAGGCAACTCCAAAGAAGTCTGATGTGCTGCTGAAGTGAAAGGTGGTGAGATTTAACTGGAGTGAATGAGTTTGGAGACCGGGGCTGGTGTGTGGTGGGAATCCTGCCACATCCTCACCTGCCCACTGGGAGATGGGACTGAAGCCTTTGGCTCATGTCCTAGTGCTCCAGACCCCTGTGGATACCCCAGGAACATTTTGAAGACAAGGATCAATGAGCAGTGGTGGGCACTGAGACATTCACTTCAATCCTGCTGGTCATGGAGTCCCTGTTTTCTGACTAAGGCATTCCATGGTTAAATATGAATGTCATTAAAACACAGAGAGGAATTGGTCCTTTGGGAAGCCCTGAAGTAAAAGCCTTCAGTGGAACCAAATAGTTTCTTGCTGTTCTTTGTGTCTTTCCCTCTGGGAAGGGTTTGAGTAAGTCAGTCTGTTGTGCTTCCTGGATTTCTGATGCTGTTTCAGTGAGAAAGTAGCCCTTCAGGATCAGCAGTCATTGATATTACTGGTTTGGTAGATCTAGCAGGATGAGCGTGTGTCCCTCCCTGGAGACTGAGGAGTGTCCAAGGCCAAGTTGGACGGGGCTTGGAGCAACCTGGGATAGTGGAAGGTGTCCCTGCCCATGGCAGGGGGTTGGAATGAGACAGGCTTTAAGGTCCCTTCCAACCCAGACCATTCCATGATTCTCTGGCTCTGTGAGGAAGTGAAACAGTCCCACCTGTAGCAACACTGTACCCCGAGAACTTGTGGGTCATCAGTTCGATGAAGCTGTGCCAGGCCTTTGATAAGTTTTCTGTGAGCTTTCAAAATATGTGGAGATGCAGGCTGATATTTTCATGGATATTTTCACCCTCAGTCAGATTATTGTGTGGACAGGACCAGAAGTCAGATGAGTTCCAGCATTTTTCTTCATGAGGTCTCCAAGTTTGGAATGACTGTGGTCTCCATTATAGTCATTTTGCAGCATCAACTTCAGCGAGTTAAATTTTACCAAATTTTGCTTTCAATGTTACTTACTTATGGTAGCTGTCCAGGAAAGCACAGAGATTTGTGTCTAAATAGCTGCATCATCCCTGCAAGTTTTCGTATTAACTGTTAGACCACTGGTTGCTCTTAGAAATAAATTTACATCTGTTCTAATATATATTAATGCACTCGGCTCACGCTGATTGTATTCTGTTTGCTTTTCCAAGGAGAATTGGATGGCTTCTCCTTGATAGTGTGGTTCTGTACCAGCTACTTCCCACAGACAAGCCAGTTGTTCTTGTCTTTGTTGAATTTGTGCTACCAGCTTCCATCCAGGAGGGGATTCTGTAGTCACTTTAGTTTCACACTGAGGGCAAATGGGGCGGTCGGGTCTTTTCCTTGACTTTCCCTTCCCCAATCCTTGGACTATGAAGAAGGTTTTCTGTACCCCTAAAACATCTGTATATGGGAGAGCATAGGGAGAATGGGAAAATAAAGGACAGGAGAAGGTCTGTGTGCACACACAAGCCATGAACACACACAGACTCACACACTCAGTCTTACAAAGATCCCAGTGGGGAACCCACACTAAAGGTTAATGCAGCCCCAGGCTGTAATTAGCCTTTTGCACAGAGTCTCCTTGTTGTGGAATCTCTATTTATGAGGGTTTTCTGGGGCAATGAACCACCGCTCCCCTCCCCCAGTGCCCCCAGTAAAGCCCAGTGGCAGGAAGCTGGCAAGGATGCAGGGGTTTGGGAGGAATGCTGAAGAGCAGGGCTTCTCCTCCCATGGCTCAGGGTCCCCTCAAGATCTCAGGGATTCTCAAAGGTGAAGAGAAGAAAAATGTCTTGCCCCACTACAAACCTCTCTTTTTTCCCCCAGAGAAAGGACTCCAGGGAAAACCTGCCCCCCTGATTTAAGAATTCATTCAGATCCATTGGTGGCAGTAAATTTGCCCGTTCATCGTATGTATCTGCCACAAGAGAGAGGATTGTAACTGCCCTCTTGTAGTCCACAAAAGAAAGGATCCTCTATACTGAAGTGCAAGAAATTAAAGGATTGGAGAGCACAGTAAATATTAATTCTTTCAGAAAATCTATTTCACGTGGCTTATCCAAGTTCATCTTCCAAAAATGTGCTGTCCTGCTCTTTGCTGGTGGCTGGTGCTTGCAATGCACAGTGAGGGTTTATTGCAACCATCAGCTCTTTGGTGGCTGGTGGAGCCAACTGCTGGGGTCGTTCCTTCAGTAATCCCGGCACAAAATTACATCTGGGTATTTTTTTATGATCTGGGCTTGCAGATCTTGCATGTGTTGAAGGCAATAACATTATAGAGTTTCACCAAATGAATGCCATTTATTTTTTAAATTCAAACAAAATATGCCCTCTACTTAATATGACAACCTGCATAACACCAGAGAACCACTAATGACCCTCTGCACCAGCACCAATGGCCTGGTACTTAGTGAAAAAATTCATGTAATTTAGCAATGCAAAAACTAGCGGGGAATCAAACTTCATTTGGTTTGGTTTGGTGATCCTGTGCAGATGCTCCAAGCTCTGAGTGTTGGTGCTTGGAGGTGACATGGGCACAGGCAGTCCCACAGCAGAGTGCAGGGTTCTGTTCTGTTAGTGCTGAGTGCAATGACATTGGACTGATAAACTGTGATAACGTTTTCAAAAGGCAAATCCCACAATATATTGAAGCCTCCTGGGACTATGTGGAGGTGTTGTCAGCTCCACTGCAGGCACAAATGTGAACTCCCACCACTGGGATATGTAACAATTTGTAATGCAACAATTAACAGAAATATTGACATAAGTATGTGCTCAGCAGGGAGCTGGGATCTCATAGACTCTCTGGAGCGACTGTAACACAACGTATACAGTACCCCATCAATTCTTAATGCAGCCTGGTCTCTGTATCAATTACCATGAAAACATGCACATACCTATGTGTGTAACCGGCCACTTGCACGGTGTGGCATAAAAAATAAAACTTCCCTTTCAGCTCAGGTTCTTTCCCTTGGTTGTGGGCAAAGTATGTTATAAAAATGCATATTTTTTAACATGAAATCCCCGTCAAATTGTATTACCGTCATTGCCAATTTCACAACTGGCAAACCGTGTTAAACATAAATCTGCAAAATTATAATTAGGAAAACATTTTGCGAGCCACTCTCCTGGGGATTTGGAGGTTAGAGGCATTATAAATGCTGTGTGGGGTTTATAGCGTGTGTGATTCCCACTCCCCCCCATGGCACACCCGCGCACACACACGTGCACGCCCGCTCTCCTCTCGCCCTCCATCTCAACTAAAGTAAATAAGATATCCTCTCAGCTAATGGAAACTCCACCAGCACTCTGTTAGTGCCTTTTCATGCCAATTAAACACATTTTATACAGTTGTAGTAGATGCTCCAGTGCCTGCACAGTAGACTCCAGTAGA
This sequence comes from Empidonax traillii, assembly GCF_003031625.1. Classification (NCBI taxonomy): domain Eukaryota; kingdom Metazoa; phylum Chordata; class Aves; order Passeriformes; family Tyrannidae; genus Empidonax; species Empidonax traillii. The sequence goes on from NW_020955311.1 coordinate 160,144, forward strand.
GCTCAACCAAACAACAGCACAGCAAATGTGATGTGTGAGACTTCAGGCAAGTTTCCCCTTCTGTCTTTGTTTTTAGCCACTTGAAAATTATTCCAATGGAAAAGGTTCATTCTGGAAGAGAAGTGTTTATAAATGTAGAAGTGGAATTAACCAACTTGCTTGTAGCTGATTACTTTGATAATAAAGATCTCACTCGGCTTAATTTAAATTAATCCTTCCTGCTTTAATGAAAACCCAACTAACAGCATACAGAAATGTTGACAGATACAGTTAATGCCCAAATATACATTTATTTACTTATGATAAGGCATTTTACCTTGATCTTGTGCTCATCCCTTCTTTTAATTCTCTAAAAAGGGATAGTTTGCATTTTAGCTTCTACACGAGGAACTTTTGCATTTTCCTTTGATTAATTTTGAAGTGATTTCTTAGGGGAAATCTTCCTCCTCACCCTCTACACACCAGCAAATTACACGTGGTCATTATATCATGGGATTTTATTCAAATACCTCGTTCTTATCAGGCGATAAATTTGAATTTACAGCGTGGCCAAAACGCAACAGGATCAAACGGGGAGCCTTGAAAGGAGTCTCTGGGTTATCGATTAACCCCAGGTTTGCAGGAGCAGCACAAAAAGGCCCCAATCCCTTTGAGTTTGCAGTCCTGCCTTAGGACTGGCAGGGACTGGTCCTGCTCCAGCAGCGACTCCGTGTCTGGAGGCCCCACTGAGTTGTGAAATGAGCGCGGCTCCAGCACCTGCTCAGCCCCATTACAGCCCCAGGCTCACCAAAGCCTGCAACTCCTCTTCCTAAAGAGGGGACATATATCCTGCCTTAAAGACAAGACCACTATTACAAACCCCGGAATATAAATTACACTTTCATCTTTCTTTGGTTTTTCTTTCTTTTGCTTCAGTTTTCATTCCAGTATAAACTTTCCTGTCAAGAGGACATTTCTGATGTGTCAAATTCACCACTGTAATGAACAGGTTGACAAATGTTGAAGGTGAGCAGACATTTGGGGCTGCTGCAGCTGCCTGCAGCCAAGAGGAAACCATGACTTTCACAAGGATAACGAGGCTTTGAAAGATGGCTAAAATGTCGCCATCAACCTGC
>NW_020955311.1:166258-174610 GCF_003031625.1 Empidonax traillii
TTACTGTGCTTTAGGTTACCTTTGGTAATTTTGGTTCTTAAAAATGAGAGTAAATGGGGCTGACCTGTGCCAGTCCTGAAATCAGACAATATTCCAAGCACAGCAGCCACTCTCCCTTTGCTCTCAGCACATCCCAGCAGAAATGATGATTGAATCCAGCACATTCCAGCAAAGAAAATCAAGATCTAGACCAGAAATGGTTGTAATAAGAGGGTATTGCATCTTCTTACTGCATAACTCACCCAGTGTTGTCCCAATTGCTTCCCCAAGTGGCTGTTCCCAGTGCCATGGAACAGCATAGCACAGGCTGTGTCTGATACATGAGCAGGTGAAATACAGATAAGTCATTAGACTTAATTAAAATCAGGGTTTGAGTTGTATTTTGAAACCTTAAAGATATCAGTAAGCACATTATAAGTGTCACCTCTTCAGAGTTCAATAACTGGCAGTGTTTATGGACAGGGGAACAAGTATAAATGTCTCTTTGAATGATGAAATTGTCTAATTTGAAGAGAAGCAAAATGAAAAGGTGTGGAAGAACAGACTGTGGGGAAGAACCCACAGTCCTGCTTCTGATGTTGCTTAAACTACTGATGATTGGGTTTTCTCTGGTGAAACTGTTGAACAGTCAGACGAAAGCTCTCAGAGACTAAAAGACCAAAGATCCAGGTGCTAATTCAGCAAATTATTTTTATTATTTGCCCTTCTTTCAGAACCCACTGATAAAATTTCTCATTTAATGTGAGAGAAGGACACAATCACATTAAATTTAATGAAATTTTATTGCTAGTGCCATAAATAAAGTTGAACTTGGGGGTGACAGGTGGGCTGGGGGGAGCATGAGAACTCCACAGTGGAGGACTCTGTAGTCAAAGCTGTACATTTTCTTAGGGTCTTTTTTTGGAAATATCATTCCTTTTGCAAACCCTCACTTCCCTGTCTTGTACAGAAATAGTTGTTTGGACTTCAGCTCAGCAGGAGCTTGAATAACCCCTGTTGTTCCACACATGGTCCCCCCTGCCAAGTTATCCCAATTAATGGCTATTGATTTCAGTGTTATCTGTTCTATGAAAGATAAGGATAGTGAAATAATAATAACCTACAGTTGGTTTCCCTGTTAAATAAATCTGAAGACAGATTTGCATGAAGGACCACTGTTAAATGCTTTGATCAGGATTTTATTCAGCAGGAGAAAGTCCCAGACTTTGTGTCCCCATCTGAAAAACAAAGACCCAAAGGGAGGAACAGGGGAAACAGTGTCATGTTGGAATTGTCATTAAAAGTCAGCCCAAGGAAACAAGGCTGGTGTTACACTAATGCCTCCAGCCCAGAAACCTTCCACGCAGGACTAGCAACTGCAGCACTTCCCGATTTAGTCCTGGTCATGCAACATTTCTTGTGTTTTTGAAAAGATTGCTGTCTAGATCCAAGCAGATGCTTGGAAACTTGAATTTTTGGGAAATGTGCTTTTGTCCTGCTAGAACTGCTGTTTTTAAAGCCATTATTTTGAAGAGTTTCATGTAGGAGAGCTTGGTGGGCCTGGCATAATAGGGATATGAAGATGGATTATGGAGAGGCCCAGAGTACTCATTAGGGTAAAGAGAGGGAGGCCAGACTGCTGATGGGAATGACGGATTGTGCTCTCTCCTGCCTTCTTCTCAGAAGGCAGCTACTGCATTTTGTGTTTTAATTTTAAAGATAATTACTTTAATTTAATTCAGGATTTTTTAGGAAGGTAACAGAGATGAGAACATTTGTTATAGGCCTATCATCTCACATGTTTGAATTCCCGGTTAGCGAGGAGTGATGGAAAGTAGGCTGTCTGGAGTGGGTAGGACAGGCCTTATGATCTTCCCTGTGTAATGGCATCTGCTTTATCTAAAAACCCCTCAGCACCTCACATGTTCTGACTGAGAGGCTTCTTCCCAGCAATATGAGTAAAGAAGCTGAGAGGTGAATACTCGTGGAGTCCCCGGTCCCTGCATTTTGGCTTGTTGGCCAAGTAGCTCGTGCTACTCTGAGGCTGAACCTCTATTAGCATTTCTGCTTCCGTCACCTTTGGCACTGTGGTTTGCACTGCAGGGTGCAGTGCAGGGCCTTAGAGTTTGCAGCTGGGCTCCTCTTGGATGAAATCCTGTCTGAAAGCTCTGAGCCAGGAATGTGAGAGAGCAAGTCTTGGGCAGCCCTGCCAGGAACAGGAGTGCCATTGTCCCACTCCAGGTCTGCTCCCTTGGGATCACATGGTACTGCAGACACAGCCCCACTGCTCCCCCTAAATCCGTGTTCAGACACCTGATTTTCAAAGGATCCCAAGGACTGTACCTTTGAAAATCAGGCTACTGATCTCAGCCAAACTTTACTAATTGGCACAAAACTGGCTCCCTTCTCCCTGCAGCCTCTCGTTCATAAACATTTACTTCACTCCTGTATCCAAGCAGGCCTGGAAAAATTCCGGTACAGTAAATCAGACTTTTAGAGGCACCTGGATATCAACCTCTGTGACTTGTCCAGTGTGGGAAGGTGCACTTAGAGAAGAAGGAGCTCTGAGGTACATCCCAAAATTGCTGTCAGTTTGAGCAGTGATCCCATCAGGATAATAATGACTGTGAAAAGCCTGTGTTGGTCACTGAGAGTGGCCACAGCCCCCTCCAGTAACATATTTGTATGACATGAGCTGTGATTAATGAGTTGCTGAGTGATAACAGTATATTTGCATAGGTGAGGGGACTGTGTTTCTAACCTGCTATGCTGGGACTAAATGGTTCCTACGTTTAAACTTTTAAATGGTTTGCAAAAGTTTTCTCTATTTACTTTCTAGGTTTAATCAGGCATACTTAATAAATTAGAGGAAACAGTTTCATTAAGAAATATATAGTGATCCTTTTTTACAGAACAAAGGCACTTGGCTCTTTACACAGCATCCCTTAATACCATGTGCTTAAAACTGGCACTGTTTTTAAGAACAAACCCATTTCTATGCTCCCAATCCAAATGCAACAGGAAAAATACCATTATTTCAGGACTACAGATAAAAAGGGGATTCAATTTTGAAACGCTTGTGGCAATGAAAAACTATAACTTCAAATGTGAGTCAATTCTTTGAGGCCTTAACATTCATTTGTTGCAAATGGAGGGGGCAGAGGAACCCAAGGCCGGACCAATTGGCATCTTCCAGGCTGGGAAAGGTCAAGTGGTGGCTCCCTGTGCGTGAGTACTCCCGGGCTGTGTTAAAACGCTGGTATTAAACACAAGTTACATCTGGGGTCAAGTGACCGCAATAACAGGGGACACAGCAAGCCCTCAAATCACTCCCTGTGATGAGAATGACACGGAGCTGACATAATATCTGAGGTGAGATGGAACTGAAATCCTCAGCACCTGAACACTTCACCTACTGATGGGTAACCTGACCCTCACCAATCTTATAATCATACCCATGTCAAGGGGGAAGCTGCATTTCCCGGAGCAGAAGGTACAGTCACTCGCTTTTATTTATTTTTTTTTTTTTTTTAGGCTCTGACTCTGCCTCTGGAATGATGTTGTTAAAAGTTTCAATACTCTGCTTTAAGCCTTTCAAATCAATGTCTTCCGTGGAAAATCAGCTCCCGCCTCGGGGAAGAGAGACCTCTTTGCTGGTCGTTCTCTTCATTCCCGGTGCTTTGGTTTATGGAGCGGCAGCTCAGTGTGGTCCTCAGGGCATTCTAAGAGATACAGGTTGGGCTCAGAGCTGGCACTTTCAAACCAAAGACCAGAGAGCAAGGACTTGGGGTGACTGTGATTTGTTCAGGCATGGTCAGTGGTTTTGGGGACAGGAAAGACCCTTTTTTTAATAGAAGCATCTTCTAAAGGGAAAAATAGGCTGTTTATTATAACATTCCAAATGACATCACATTGGATAACTTTTATACTGCAAAAAAATACTATTTTTCTAATTATTATTTTTATCTCTAAATCTTATCTTTTTTAATGTTCTCTTTAAATTTGTCTTTAAAATTGCATGCTGGAAGATCCTGATTGAAGAGACTTCTTTGTATTCACATTTTGCTAATGAGAGCAAACAAAGCTCCCATTAAAACCCCATTCATATAAGCAGAGCTGGAGTAAAATACTCCTCCAATATTTTCCCATCTCTTTGCACAATCCAAACCAATCCTTGCACGGAGCTGTGGGATGAATCAGCATGTATTTAAATCCAAGGCAGAGGGGAAGGACTACATTAGTTCTGTGCCACAGACCTGTCAGAGCTCCGAGGAGATTAAAGGCATGACCCTTTCATCCCTAACATTGCTCCACAAGAGACATTTCTGTCACTATTTCTGCCACTTGGCTTTCTAAGATGCCACGAAGCCTTAGGGCGACCTCTGCTACATTTCAGTGTTGTTTATTGATTTCTGACCCAGTGCTTAATAGTTTTCCCAGTCCTCCTGAATGGCTTTTGTAAGCAATAGGGTTTGTGCATCTCACCGATCAATACCTTTTATATTTACAATAAAATTGAAACTGCTTCTGCTGGGGGTGCAGCCCAGCATTTGTCATCCTTCAGCGAGGGAAAACTATGTCATTATCTGAATTAAAACATTTATTTCTGATTAAGAGAGTGTCCTATCTCATTAATTTTTCCCTTTCCAATAGAAAGGGAATAGAATCCTATTGATTTTTGCACTTTTACACATCTCCACTGCTGGGAAGATAATTGAGAAGTTAGCCAGAATAAATGAAGTTTCAAGTCTAGCAGGCCAGCCAATACCTTCCAAATTCAAGGTGTTTTTATGAAGCTGGATTTTAATTTGTTGGCAAGCTGAAGCAGTGGGACTTATTCGGCTGAGTAAATTGGATTAAGAGTAGAATCTCCTTGAAGCGTGTCTTGGTGAATGCTGAGGGGCTTGTTCCCCCCAGACAGACACAGACTTGCTTGAGATTTATGCTAAGACAGCTCCCAAATTGCCCTCCTTCAAAACTCAAACTCACTCCAGGAAGTGGGGATTAGCAGAACTAGAGCTTATTAACTCCCTGCTCCTCCATTGTACCCCCTGTCTTAAAAACAACCAAACCTCTAATCAGCAGCTGAACTAGACCTCCCGACTTTCTGCATCAATTGATTACACTTTATTAGAATAACGGGATTAAATCAAGCTTCATTAAAAAGAATTCCCTTTACATGAATCCCTGCTCCTGAGGACCTTTCCAGCATCAGTGTTTGCAGTGCTAGCCCGGGTAGAGGGTCTTCTGACATTTTTCTCTCTGTGAATTAGCAATCCATATTCCATCTTTATCGCCTGTCTATAAAATCCATAACATCGTTTCCACCAGAAACTGGAGTGTGTGTTTATGCAATAATAACTGTAAAAGTTTGCATTTGAATTAGACAATATATTCTATATTTTAATAAGTTATATAGAAGATTTTCTTACTGGCATTGTATAAACCGTTTTAGAGCAGGGAAATGCATCTTCCTAAATATGAGAAGTAAGGAGCAAATCTCTGTATAAAATTAAGAACTAGTGAAAAAAAATCTCGATCTACATGTCTATCTCAGTAATCTCAATTCAGAGACTACTTGTAATAGTCTTCTCACTTTTACTCAAGCATTCTTTACAACTTGATTTTGAAGCAATAATTTCAATATTTTTCAGTAAAAATTATGTGGGCCCAAAATATATGGGCTGCCAGTTAAAAAAGAAAAGATTGGAGCTCCTGAGTTTGTGATGTTTGGCTCTAGTGGGACTTTTATGGAGGAGGTGGAAAGTTATGAATGTTTGAAACTTACTATTTTCTAAGGAAGAAAATACAAACTCTATGAGAAAAAGCCCTCTGAGAAAGCATTGTAAATGCCTTAGTTATAACAAATCAACAGCACTAGATTAAAAATGCTGTGTAAGGGAAGAACTTAATTTCTTGCTGCATTTTAATGCATAGTCCCAGGCACCAAAGTATGCAAAAGGTTGAATACATTCATCACAAACATTTCTGTTTTCCCTTTTTACACCAATGAGAAATTACAAGATTACCAATGACCTTCCTACCAATGAAGCACCATAATTATGGTCATTTGTTATACAACAGAGATGAATGGATAGAATTTACATGGAATAAAAATATTATTTAACAGCTGTTATTGATGTGTGAAGTGTAATCCTAATTTATTTAAATGCTATAAATATATTGGTAATGTATTCTTTTCAAATTAACCTCATGAACCTTATACTGGCAAAACTTCAATTAATATTGCACTAAAATCCATTCTCTCATGTTGTGGGGAATATTGAATTGGGAAAAATCTCCAGCTATAATGCCAGTGTGCTACCTACAAGTTTTTGTTTGATTTTTTTTCAGTCCCTTGCTCAAGCTTGTGGTGTTGGAATTATTAAAAAAATCCTTTAAATTAGTATTACATATACTTCTATAAACCAGGTTTCTGATTTATACTTACACAAACCAGGCTTCTTTTCCTGTTATTTAAACATTCAATAATCTGAATGAGTTGCCAAAAATTATTTACCAGGTGTGGGTTTAGGTACTGTGTTGTACTGTATTCCAAGATTTTTTTCCCCTTTAACAGCTCGATAATTAAATAAAAGAAGAAAAGCAAATAGGGCACGTTTAACTCAGTTCTTTCTGGTTGCATATGTAATGATGATCTTAAGAGAACAGCGGGATGTGCTGAGTTGTTGCAGTATTTGATTCATTTGGGGCACAGGCAGATGTTTGTGTGCGTGTGTAACACTTTCGGGTTCCTCTCTTTTGTATTCCGTCCCTCTGCCCCAAGCTGTCATTATTCCATGTTCATCGACAGAAGAGTTATAGTTTGCAAAAACCTATCAGGTAGGCTGGACACCAGATAATTGAGGTGATGATCAGTGCTAGCAAAAGACAATTGATAGTGATAGTGTCAGAGGCTGCACCTAACAAGATCTGCACCCTCTGTCTCCTTTAGCCTTTCTTTGGAAAGGACAGAATATGGAATAACATGGACATGTCTGATGTGCATCAATAGATAGGATGGCAGTGCATAATACTTCTTGGGAGTGCAATATGATAGTTGTAGCTTTTGACATTGCAGCAGGTTATTAAATAGAAATGTGAACTATTAAGAGATGATCTTGACTCTCAATACATTTTTATCAAAGTCAAAAAATAGTTGACACCCATTGAGTGGATCCAGTCCAGGAAGGAGCAGGAAAATCTGGCATTACAGGTGATTGCCTTGTTCTTGAAGAGAAATGAAGATCTCAAACCACAGGTATTTAATGGAATTAGAAGCAATTAACAAATATTTTACCAGTTAGCATTTCAATTCCACGGAATGCACCAACCTCACACTGGGACAGTCCCAAGTGCCAGAGTTGGTTGATCTGGGTTCAGACTGGGAACATGCCCTCTCCTCACACGTGGCTGATCCAGGACACACAGACACCTCCCTGGTCCTGATCTAGAGGGAAGGCATCTTTCACAGCTCGACCCTCTCCATGGATATCAGTATCTGAAACATTATTATTCCCTGCAATTATAAAACTGAATGGGTGGCACTAAACTATGGGAATGTATTTAAAACTTCTTCTGCCAAAAGCATCTCATTGTCTTTACCATTTTGGGTTAATGTTTATTTTTTTTTCGACATTTAAAAATGTAATTTTCCTTCCTTCTGAAAACCAACATCTTTGTTTCAACCCAAACTGTTCCTGCAGTCAAGTCTGTGACTGTTTCTTACAAAACTTTTTAATATTTTCCCAAAGTGGGTGAGGTCTTGCACACATGACCCATTCAGACAACTCCAAGTGTCACAATATTGCAGAGCTGCATATTTTCCATTATAGAGGAAGGGTCAGCATGGGCAGCCAGGTAGGATTTATCCTCTTCTGCCCATCTGTAATGTATGCAAGAAAGTCATGGCTTTGCATGGCTATTAAACACCCTATAGTCTATATAAAAACATGCAAAGTTGAGGCTTAATAGCAGTAAAATATTATGGATACTGCCCTCACTCATGGCTGAGTGAGCATGTCCCTTGATTGGGTGATTGGCAAACCACACACTGTGGCACAGGCATGAATAATCATGTTTTTTCATTACAGGGAACAATAGGTTGCTCAGCTAGAGAACTCTGCTTTCCAAAATGCCTCTGCATCTGTGGCAGAGGCTCTTCCTGAGAGTCCTGCACTCCCCTTCCCAGCAGAGTGCTCACAAAGCCATTACCTGCCTGCTCTGTGCCACGGAGGCTCCACTGTCTTTTATTTCTCCCCGAGGCCAGGAGCCTTTGGGAGGGACTGAGACACATTAATGGAAAAGATCTGCTCCCTAATTCATGGCATTTCAGAGAGACCTTTGAATATATTGGGCTCTGGTTGAATTAAT
>NW_020955311.1:174730-202230 GCF_003031625.1 Empidonax traillii
AGCATGTGTGTAGTCACGTGGGAAAGCATCATTCAGCTGAGGAGAGGCCAGTGCAAATACTTTCATGAAGTGGGGCTGATACTGGCCATAAAACCACCCTTACTCAGCATAACCAGCAATGCTGGACCCCCCTCCTTTCCCCCATTTTCTGAGGGGTGATGTCTGTCCCTTTAATGTGGGAGATTGATTGATTTACGTCTGTGTGATAGATAGAACGATCCTCCACCGAATCACCCTGAGTTATGGTGACACTGCTTCGGCTCCACAAGCCACTCCCCATATGTCCTATAACTCAAAAGCAGAATGACAATAATACTATCTATGAAATTTATATTCATGATTATAAATTAATTCTTTTTGGCCAGACCAGCAGCGGCAGCAGCCTGGCTTTGCAATTTCCAAACAGCATTTATGGCATTGGCTTGGGAATACTATCTATCAAGCCTGGTGACAAATGTGGTAGATGATGGTCTTTCCCGCCGCTGGCTCAAACATCCAGTTGTGTTTCAGGGGGAAGGAAAATGCTATAAAATAACAGGCATCCTTGAGCTGCAATTCCTGACTGGTGTTCCCAGCATAACACCAACCCGCACAAGTCTTCCTTAAAATGAACATTCCTTAGGAGAGAAACATGGAAACCAGGAATACCCTTGTGGAGAGGAAAGAGCCAAAAATAGCTGTTGGAAACTGGAGAGGCTGCAACCCAGTGTAGGAATGCCTGTGATTCAGGGAAATTCAGCCTCTAACCTGGGCCTGGAATCCATGTGTTGGACCCCTGCCTGTGGGAGGGTGGAAGATGCACTGGGGATTTCCATAGTCTTATTTCACTATTTTATTTTTTTTTTAATTTTATGTGAAATGCCTTTAAACAGGGGAAAGTAGGAGCAAGGAGAATGAAGTGACATCTTAAAGCTCTGTTAGCAACAGGGAAAATCTTGCTGTCAGCAGATCTTGGTGATCACAGAGCAGAGATTGCAGCAGAGCAGTGCTGATTGCCCCCAGGGCCATCTCACCTGCAGAGTCACTTCATGGACATTTGGATTGAAATGTCAGTGGTACCCTTCGGAGGGGTGTTTTACACTCTGGTATCTCCCAGCTGGCATGTGGCCACGGAATGAAACCCATGGACAGCAGTGCCAGCGCAGTGCTTGGGCTCTGCATGTTTGCTTCCCTAGGGAACCTCCCCTGCCGTAGGGAAGGCTGTGGTGTGGCAAAGGCTGGCAACCAGCTTGCAGCTTTATCCTGTGCACTGATCCCAGATCATTGCACCTGTACAGGAGAGATCCGGCTGAGAGTGATCAGCTAACAGTGGGTGATATCACAGAAAGTAGGAATAATGATTATGTTTGTGTGCAGGCACATTTACACGGAACAATATACAAACAGAAAAATGGTGCAGGATAATGAGTGAGTTTCTTCCTTTGGTGTATTCAGTGGGCAAGAATAATTGGTTTTTTTTTATTAAGTAAGGACATCCTTCGCAAAATGCCAAGCTGCTGGCATTGCCTCTCTTCATTCATGTGTTATTTAGCCTGAAGGAAAACATCCTAAACTCAGTGAACTTGTCTGTCCCTCTCAGGATTTTTTAGGTTGCTCTTTTTTTCCTGGTGAGGATCAATAAACATGTGATGTGTCACACACAGCTGTGGTGCTGAGCACTTTGCACTTTTACTCCCAGATCAGCAGGGTTGGCCCCAAGCACTGCTGCTGCTTTTCTCCTCCCATCTGGGAGTGAGGTCCAGGACCCACAGCGCTGCTGGGACATTGTTGTCTGTGCAGTTGGCCTTGAGATCTTTGCCTTTCCTCACCTCAGGTGCTCCGATGGCAAGGGGAGCCTGTTACAGTGACCTCATGCCACCTGCTGTCACGAGAAAGAGGGGCTGTTTGCAAGGCTGTGACTTCCCTAATAGCTCTGTGGCCCCTTTCAACTCGTGTAGCCCCCCTTACCTGCTCCTGCCTGGTTGCCATGGCATCAGCTGTGGCTGTTGTCCCTTCCTCCAAAGCTTTCCTGAGGGCAATGACACACTTCCAGGCAGGAGTCCCTCTGCAGAACGGGTTGTTGTGGCAAAGGGGCTTGTTCCCATTGTGACCCCATTAATGGGTGGGTTTGGGGGAACAGGACAGCAAGAAGCTCTTCACCTAGGCATTGAGTTATCCTGAGTGTTAAAAATTGTCCTGCTTGTAAACACCACGCTGTGGGAGCAGGCTCAGGTGAGAGTAGCCCCACTGAGCTCTGCCTCTGCAGCCCTGCCCGATTTTCCTTCTCACTCTAGCCAGGTGAGTTGGCTTCCAACTCTCCATACAGCCCTTTCCTACCCATTTCTTGCCTGGATTTATTTCCTACATCATCTCCTTAACTCTCCCTTCTGAAATATAAGAAGAACCTGCAGTCCAGCCCTGTGTATAAAGATACTTTGGGAAAGTTGGGATCCAGTAAAAACTCCAGTTCACTTCTTCTCTGCTGCCTCCCCTACTATCAGTAATAACCTGCCCATGTCTCCTGTGTCTTCTCTGCTCTCTATTTATCACTTTCATACCCCACTGCCATTCTGTCCAGCCTAACTTTCTCCTCTCCCATCATATAAATGCTTTTCCACCACCCTTCTATGTAAATTCTGGCTTAGACTTTGTTAGAGTAACAGAAATGCAGGTTTATTACACTGTAAGTCTCCAACACAATGAAATCCATTAATGGAAAAGGTTTTTCCATCCGTTCCAAGTGAACGGAGATGCAGCTGTATGGAATATAGCTATGGTGCTGGAAAATCTATATAGACAGCCTGGAGAGAAAGGGAGGCTGTTCATTTACATAGTTTGTGGTCTTAGTTAGAAACCCAGGGGGAAAGCTGGGAATGCCCTAAGGCACCACAGGAGGTATCCTGCAGTTACAAGTGGTGTAATCCTAAAAGGCCAGGTAGGAGCACAGGGTGGGAGACCAGGCCAAGAACGGGGTTGAAATACTTCCCATAAATCCAGAGTGGCACTGAGGGACAAGAGATCCCACTGAATAGGAACACAAGCAAACCTAAGCCTGTGATTTGGGAAGAAATACAATAAACTCACACCCTTACAGGTTGCCATGTTGTGAGGGCAGCCCAAGGATGCTTGTCAGGGGTCTGTGGCCACACAGGAGACTCATCCTTTCTCTGGTTATCAGTAGATCCCTTCCAAAAAAAATGTGTTCCTTGGCTGTGAATCTGCATTTTGACTGTGTGATGAATCAGACATAAACTATCCCAGGGTTTGAGGAGCTCATTATTCCCAGCACTTCCCTTGCTGTTCTCCACTACCACAGCCTGGAAGAATTTCTGCTGAGTCGTCTCTTCCAGCCTTGGAGACAAAATCCTGACCTTGCAGAGCGGATTTAATTGTGCCAGGGCTCAGTGGAGACCTCGGCAGCAGGAGTTCCACAGAGCAATCCTTCACTTCCACACCTGCAGCACTGGTAGGAGTTATTGGAGTCTGCTGAAGGGAAAAGTAGAGTTAGAGCCTTCATCTAAATGAAATATCCTCACGTTGGTAGTTCCAAAATCAAGCACAAATATTAATCTCATGGAAGGTATGAACTGCAGCATCTTAGTTGTTCTAAAATTGAAGGGTGGGATTTAGAAGCATAGTAAGTCATCAAGATCACGGCTCTGCCAAGAGGCTGTTTGGATTTTACATTATAAATGGAGTAATATTTTCAAAATTCCTAATTTGTGAATAGTCATTAGGTGTGATTGGTGTGAAATGTGGTCTTTTTATCAACAGAGATAACTTTATTCTGTGTATTTACATTGTGGTTCCCTCCACCCATCTCTGATCAAGCACTAATGAATCATTAAAACAGAAAGGACTAATAATGAAAATTATTAGTTTGTTTTTTGTAAACCTTGATTTTAGTGTTTCTAATCCCTTTCATCTTTACCAGCCCCTGGGAACTAAAAGGGGGGAAACTAAAACTACTGCCCCATACTTGTAGTTATGGAAGTTTCACAGTCTCCAAGGATAATCAATGGAAAATAAATAAAACACAATCTGGGTATTACTGAATGGAAATTACATTTACATTCAGTAAATGTATTACATTACATTTACTGAAAGAATCAGTAAAATTGAGTTTTCTTCATCTATGTTTTCTGTTCCTCTTCTGATTTTTTGATCATCCTTGCAATGTAGAGGAAAAATAGCTATTACACAATACATACTACCTGATGGTTACGTGGTTCCTGGTTTGGAATATTTTCTATCTATCTTCATAATTTTGGATGTGAAGCTACAAAGGTGGATGGAATTCCAAACAAAACGAATCTACCTATTGAGCTTTAAAACAGGGAGTAAAAATACCAATGAAATTTGAAAAATACTAATGAAACTGTAGAAAACAGAAGCATCCTCAAGCATAGTTTTTTCTGGGCTCTCTGGAGTTTTAATGGAATTTATTTTTCAAATTTAGTTGAAAAAAATGAATCCCTCTGCTGAAATTCCAACTTGCCAACTCTCAAGCCCAGGTGGATTTTTATAGCCAAGATCTAAACCGCTGAAAAATAGCAGTGTACAGTATAATGGAAATGCTGACACAACCTACATTACAGCTGCACGAGTTGTGCCACTATGGTTTATGGAGAGCCCATTTTGGGTTTGTCAGGTTTTTAAACACAGGCTGTTGTAAATTTGAAAGAAGACCGTCTTGTCTTTAGGCTTTAAGGCTGTACATATTAGCAGAGATGGGGCTGAACCAAAACCTCCCCATTCAGCTGCCTTCCTGAACTTTGGAAGAACTGGAAATCTCACCTGAGCGTCCCGGTGCCATCACTGTCCTGTTTTGGTTTTATTTTGTGCTGGGAGGAATTAGTTCTCTTATGAAAGAGAGCCCTTGGGGGCAAGCACAAAGTAGGAGCCTGCTCCCCTGGGTAGAAAAGGATTGTGAGGAGAAACACAAGTGCAGTTCATGCTGCACAAGTTCATCCAGGTCAGGGGTAGGGGCAGGATTGGGTTCCCAGTCCTGGCAGGTTTAGCCCAAAAGTTAAAATTTTGCTGTTATCTCAAGTCTGTGGTGGGTAAATCTGTATCTGTTCAAGCTGCGCTGAAACAAAGGTGTTTACAGGCTGAAACCACAGCTTTGGCTCAGAAAATTAAGGATCTTTAAAATAAAGGTCTTTAAAAACTGCCTGTGGAGGAAGTTGAATTTAGGCTGAAAACCTGTTCTCAGTGCCTTTAGGGAAAGTTTACCCTGAACTCATAAAAACAAAGGAATTGTGGAAATGCAGATAAAATCTAAATGTCACCACTTGGACCCAGTGTAATTTGACTGGTAGCACCAGCAGGATGTCTCTTGGTACAACCACAAAGGTGGCACCTTTCTAAAATGTGTGAAAGCTGACTTACCTGGGCATGAATTAACATAGGAAAAGGCAAAGAGGAAAAAGCTATTTAAATCTGCATTAATCTTTTATTGGTTTTTCCACTTCTCATAAACAGTTTGTAACCACACATATATCATCATCCCAAACATCATGTATAACTTCTCACTCGATAATCCAATGGATATCAAGGTGATATATTCAGTAGCAACAGTTCGTAAATGGGCCATTTTATAACCTAGGCAAAGGTTAATCATCCTTAGCTTCTTAAGTGTGATCTTAACTGTTCTGCTCGTGCTTACCAGTGGATTTCCAGCAGTGCTGTGGTTTATAGTTAATTAGGAGACTGATGTTGGAAGGGAAGCCACGATGTTAAAATATTATTAGTAGTGCTGGGTGTCCTATTTTTGGGTGCTCAGTCGTGACATGAAGGACCCTTATTGCCAGAACCAAGGTCTCAGCTTTTTGTGATGATCAGGCTCTTTAAGGAGATCTCACGAGAACTCAGGAACTGGGGACATCAGAACCACTTGTCATTTTTGTTAGAGTTGGCTTTGTTCAGGTCTCCAAAGTCAATCAGTAGGAAGCCAAAACAGGCCATGGCTCCCGTATTCACAGTAGAGCACAACATCTGACCCGGTGGCACCGTCAGCAGGATCAGCATCCTGGCCTGGTGGCCACACTAAAGCCTTCCATCACGCCTTAAACACCCTGGAAATAAAGTGGTGACGCAGCTCAATTTAATCTCCCTGATCCCTCCTGAGAACCTCCCCTCTCCAGGCTATTCCCACACAGACACAAAGATTTTGTCTGGCTGAACCTGTTTATTGAGCGCAGCTGTCACCCCTGCTCTGACCACTGACCTTATCTGAATATTCAAATCCATTCCAGATCACAAGTTCAAATGATTTTCTTACCCTTTGAAAGCCCTGTTTTCATAGTGAGCTGATTGCACATGACAATATTATAAGGGGTGTAATTGAGATTCTACAAACAATTTGCACCTCAGATTTACAAAAATAATATATACGGAAGTGGGAACGCTGCTGGCATTCCTGTCCCCCACCAGACCCTTCAGCTGATCCTGGTTGTGAAAAGGAGTTTGTCCCCTGAAACAGAGAAGGATTTTAGAGGGATGTGTTGAATCTGCTGATGCAACTGAGAAACCGCTGATTCCAACTTATCCTCTTGGAATGGGTGGGAATCAAGGCCACAGGCCCAGCACTGAAACTCAGCGTTCTTCCTTTCCTGAGCACCAGCGAGAAGGGAAACTCTGCCTTCCCCTGAGAAGGGAAACTGCAAGGAAAAAGGCAGGGAATTTCAGTGCACTGTCTGTAACGTGAGCTGAACGGGTGCAAACCCAGCACATGGAAATGGCTACAAACTCTTCTAGTTACTCTCCAGTTTCACAGTATTTGTTTGATTCAAAAATACTCTGTCCTTCATTTACATATTTTTCCTCCATAGAGGATTCTCTATTATCCTTATATCCTTTTATTTTTATTATTTCATTGCTACCTCTTATTCTAGAAGTAAATAAATAAATAAAAAAATTGATCTCGGGTTCTTATAAAAACCCTGCTCCATAAAGGTGTTAACTTTTGCCCTATCTTAGTTCTCTTTTTCATTCCCTCTTCTGTTTTTAATAGCATTTCCCATTTCTATTTTGGCTGCACTTCCGTGTGTGTTTTTTCTTTCTTCTCTGATGTTTTTCACAAAAAGCAGAAGGCAAACTTTACAGTATCAAACTGAAACCTTAGTCTGTGCTTTGAATGACTTCAAATTGTCAGAATTAACTGATCCTAGTAAGAATTTCAATTCTCAAGTGGTTCTCATCCAACTGTCTTCCTTGTCCATCCATCATCCCATTGACTTCATCATCCTGCTTAAAGACACCGTGTATTTGCTGTTTTAAAGAATAACGAGTCAATGGGCTTGGAAGAAGTAGAATATCAAACTGGATTAAGTTGGACTAAGGAGTACACAATATTTACAATGAAATTTGAACTCCCAGAAAACTCAGCTTGCTCAGACTCCTGTAATAGAGCAGGAATCAGCCCAGGTCTGTTCAGAGGCTGCAGAGGTTCATGAACTTCACAGACCACGTCAGACTCAGCTGAGAACAAGAACCACGTTGCAGGGAAGCAAAAATTTGAAATTTTGTGCCTTATCAGTGAAGAAAAAGGTGAAATATCACAAAATTTGGAAATTCAAAGCCATACAGCTGGAAAGCAAATAGAGGCTGTGGGTGAGAAATTCAGCAAGATTAACTCCCTGTAGTTTCATGATGCTTTCCAAAGTATTTTATTAAAAACATAAGCAAAGATATCCAGTCTGAAAGTCCAACAGGTGCCAAATGTGCAGCCAGATGTTTATGGTGATCCCTCCAGCAGGAACAGTCCAGAGTCAGCCAGCTTTGCTTAGGCCAAGGATGTTCTCAGGAGGAGAGCCCAGACATGAAAATCCTAAATCTCCCCTTCTCACAAACATCACACAAAAATATGTGAAAACCTTTTGTGTAGCCTGATTTCCAGGGGTGAGCAGAGCTGTATCTTCTGATGGTGTTGGTTGGAAACATCAAAGTGACAGAGCTTTTCTGACATGTGGCTGTTTAATTTGCCAGTCCCTCAGTTTCTGCACCTATTGGAGTTGCCCCGAGGTTCATTCCTGGAGCTATTTATTTTTACATACATTATTATGAACAGTCCAGTGCAGAACATAAGGCTTAAAGTGCAGAATATAAGGCTTTAGATCAGCCAAGTTCATAAAGCCTTTGGAGCTCATTACATGGCTGGTGGTACAGAAGTGCGGAGAATTGCTGTAAATTTGAATTTCCTGAGGTGTGTTTTCTAAATGCCAATATAAATAGTGCAGGAAATAGTAAAATGAATAAAACACACCGCTTCATTCCAGTTCCAGTGGGGAAGGCAGGGTGTGAAATGAAGAGCTCTGCTCTCCAGGTGGTGATCTCCGTGCACAGTGCAGTGTTTGTCCTGAATTTCATTGCTTTAGGAAAGAACTGTGGAAACTCTTGATTTAGTTGGTGTTTAATGTGTGTTTTATACAACTTGTGTGATACAATCAGTTACCCAGGGAGTCGAGGGGGGAACTTAAAGAGCAGTAAAAGCTTCAGCTGTCGCTGTCTGTGCCTGGGATTGGTTTGCTGGGTACACAAACCCCAACATTCCCAGGTCACCCAGCTCCGGCACCAGCCGGCACGATCCCGATGGATCCATCGCCAGCCAGCCCACGGACACACTCAGGGAGCTGGGGCAGCACAACAGGCTGGGGCTGTAAATCACCTCCCTGCAGAGCTGGGAATAGCAATGCACAAGCCATAGGCAAGTATAATAATGTCTCCAGCTATCCATAAATGAAAAATCATGTACAGCAACATTCTCTTTATTGTTATTCCAACAGAGGCCTTTTTCTTCTTTTATTTTTTATTTTTTTATTAGAGCCTCTGCTTGATTTTTTTGAAAAACATTTTATCTTCTCAGAGAGCTTCGGCGTATGAGTATTTTTGACTGTAAATAAAACTTAGTCTCTTTTACATGGATTGAATGGCTCTGTTTTAGAAAATTATACCATTAAATTACTCAGTCTTAGTAGACACTGAGAATGAAGTCACAGGGCCAGTGATTTCTCCAAATTTGGGCAGTTTGGAGAGTTCCTTCAATCCTGAGGAACTGTAGCCACATAGATCCCAATATGAAGAATGTTGGCAAGGTTTTAAATTAAGTGTTTTTAATATGCTTAACCATGCATTTAATTTAAGCTTAATGAGACAGTTATTGTATGCTGACTAAACACCATGAGCTTATTAAAAACATATTTACAGAGATTAACAGTGATGTAATAGATACATATTTATGCCATCATTGGTAAACTGCTAATACCACGTTTTTAATTAATTGGCAGGTACTCAATATACAGTAGGGCTCTGGAGATATTTGTTATATTTGCTTTATGTTGATGAAGCACCAACTGGTTTAATGAGGGTTAATTGATCTAACTAACTACTAAAATATACATTTCCTATTCTGTGGTGATCAGGATTTAAATCAAAGTACATTCAAGCAGCTGGAATTTAGGATGTGCTTAACAGGATGATTCACGTGCTTATAGGTAAGTGGAGGTTTAAATAATCTGCTGAGTGGGGAGCAATTAAATTTTCCAAGACATAATAGAAGAAGAAATGAAATTGAAAAAAAAATAGGCACAGAAATACCAGATAACAGGTGGAGCATAAGAAGCAAAAGTCTGAAGGGCTTTTAGTGCTGTCTCAAATCTGGTCAAGGGATCAAGAGTTACTTTTGTCCGGACTACCTGGGCATGTCTTAATGCTGAGATTAATTCCTGGTGCTTCTGGTGGTGTTCCAATCAGTGACACTTTGCCATGGCCAGAACCAGACCCCACATATACTGACTAACCAGCTGGGGAGGTTCATTCAGCACACGGGATCTGTTTGGATTAGTCTAAATGAAGCACAATGTGCTCACCACGGACACCTCGTTTTACGTGTGCTGGAATGTGCCTAATGGAAAATCTACGAGCATTTTTGGAGTGGTTAAAACACACTTTCCACTGGTTTTAATTTAATTTTACTTTTTTATGAAGAATCTTAGAGAAAGGGCACAGTGAAAAAGCAATGAAGCCCAAATTGCTGTACATGAAGTTTCATTTCTGGAGAGCCAGAGAGATTAATTCACTTGGCTGTGACTTGTTCATTACTACCCCAAGCTAACAAAAAAAATGAAATATCACAGAGAGCAGCTCCTCTATTCTGTGGATTGTAGCAGTGCCCTCATCACAGGCTACAGGAGAGGAAATACTCTGGTTAATACTCCGACAGTGCTGTACCCACACCAAGCAAATTATTCTGTTGCTGCAGTTTTGTTTACTGATCCTGATACAATTGTTTTTTCTGGACCTTGTTTTTTTATTATTTTGTATCTGGACAAAGGGCTCATTTTTCAAAGTGTTTCCAGGACTTGTTGAGGATGTGGCACATCGCTGATCAGAGGCTTTCGCCCGAGGTGCTGAATCACTGGTTGTCTGTGTGGCTCCCTGACCTAGGGAAGGGTGTCCAGGAGTTTATGTGTGTACTAGTGGGAAGAATCAAAGGAAACAGGAAAAGGACCCCCTGTTAAGGTGCTTCAGGGAGATGAGATTTGTTCATTTGCATTTTCAGGCTCCAGAAGCCCTCACAGTACCAGAACCATTCTGGTAACAAGCTTAATTATTCATTTCCAGAAAAAGGAAAGGTGCTGTGTGGGCACTGGGTGGTGGTCAGCCAAACAGAGTGCTCAGGGACATTCCTGCTGCATCCAAGAACCACTGTCACTACCTCTGATCCACAGGGAATGAAGCAAAGGCACAGGACAGCCCCAGAGATGTGGAGGTTTCTGGAGTTACCTTTGCTGCTGGGAACCATTGCCCTGTAGGATCTGGAGT
This sequence comes from Empidonax traillii, assembly GCF_003031625.1. Classification (NCBI taxonomy): domain Eukaryota; kingdom Metazoa; phylum Chordata; class Aves; order Passeriformes; family Tyrannidae; genus Empidonax; species Empidonax traillii. The sequence goes on from NW_020955311.1 coordinate 185,534, forward strand.
TTAGTGGCTTCTGTCCATTGTCAGTGGGTGGGTGACAAAATGCCATGGTTTTCTTACCTGTCATAAAGTCTGTCAACCTTCAACACCTGATTACTTTTTTCTAAGTACTGCTTATTTGCCAGTCAGTAAAATAAAGATCATAAGTGTATCTTCATCAAGGCTTGAATCCAAAGAACTGTTGTGGATCATTATATGTAACTTGTGTCAGTTTGGCAAAATGTAGATCCACATCAAGCCTTGGAATTTGAAAATACGAGTATTTCAGGATTTTGCCTGGATTTTTGGTTCAAGTGCATCTCTAAGAAGGGTAAAAAATAATGATGATGGGAAAGAAGTTGAATCATCGTCCATGAGGCTGAGAAAGGCCTATAAAAGATCAAAGGTGATATCTTGACACAGGGATGTGAAAAAAAAATACTCTACTAAGCCTTTATTTCATACTTAGCTTGTCTGTAACAGTTTACAGCAGAACTTCATAGCAACCATTTGTATTGCTTAAATTTTTAATGGTTCTGATTTCTTTGTTGAACCTTTTTGTAGAGGGAAAAATGTTAACTCTTAATAAGTGACATGGTATTTTATTCTGAATCAAAAGCCTTTTCTTTGAAAATTACTTAATTAACATTTGCAGGTTCATAACATTTTCATTTATTCCTCTTTTTTGTTTTTAGATGGTTTTTTAAGTTTTCCAGTGATAGTGCTAGAGGTTTCCTAATGTATTAAAAAAACACAGAGTGTGCCCAGTGGGATCTGCAATCTGATTAGCTTTCAGTTTGAAGCTGAAGGAGGAGATTAGGCAACGAAGGACTGCTGTGCTATTAAAAAGAAAACCTGATTTCTTTTAGCCATTAGCCAATAGAATGAGTACAGCTGTCAGCAGAATGGCTAAATATATTACATAGTGAAGATTAGCAGGTAAATATTTGAAAATTATGCAACTTTTTGAGTGTGGGATAAGCTAAATTCTGCTCTTGGGGTGACTTTTAAAGCTAGAGTTGTGCTACTGCAACCTGTGGGTGTCGGGATTCTCTTTGAGGAGTCTGTAGTGTTTCATCCAGCTCTGGGCACAATGGGGTCTGGGCATTGGCTGAAGCTCTAAGTTGTTGCCACAGTAAATAACAAAAATAAAACTCTAATCCTACTGAAGTGGCACGAAGCAGCTCCAAATTTATATCTGGAATTTAGTGCGATGTGGCTTCACTCTGGTGATTTACCTCTTTGCACCAGCTTCCCCCTAAACACTTCCCAAAGCCTTTCCAAGGAGTGGAAGTGCTGCTCTCTCCACTCTGTCCCTTCGTCTGTTCTGAGGGGCCTCTAAACATTTCAAGTGGTAAAAGCTACAATGGCCTACATAAAAAATGATGTGTCCTGCTCATCTTTCCAGTCTGAGATTCGCCAGTGTTTTGAATACATCCCAGGAAGGAAAGGATCAAAAAAAGCACCTTCTCTAACGTTTTCCATGAGGGTAGAATGTAGTTTTGTATCTGATTTAAATACAAGACCTTCAGTGTTTTTACCAGCACATCAGTTTCCCACATTTCTGCAGAACTTGACCTTTTTATCCACACGTTCAGAAGTTGTTGTACACTCCACTGAAATCCATTCCCAACTAGAACATACCAGCTATTTAACATAGCCTGTTTTATGAGGATGCATTCAAGTAAAATGTCATGGAAAAACAATTTTCCCCCTGAAAAACAACTACTTATCTCAGGAAACATCATATCAGGAATTATAGCAGAGTGACAAAGGGGCGTATTCAAGTAGAAATGAAGGAAAGCCCCGAAAGAAGAAGGGTTAGTAGTACATAGAGACATGGTAAGGGCTCAGAGTTTCCAAATACACTTTTAAAACCCAAAATAATATGTTTAAAACATCAAAAGGGTAATGCAGTTATTCAGACTGGGGAAGGCAATAAGTATATGCAAGTATAAAGGATACATATGAATATTTTTCTCGTATACCCTGAGCCATTCATTAACTCATACACACACCTCCTGAGATGTAAATAATCATGTAAGCTGTTGAATATGTATTTTCTACACCTGTGTAGCATTAATTTGACATATATATATATACATTTAATACATGTCCATGTCTGCATAGTTAAGAAGCAGGTCTCAGACCTGAAGGCTGTGGGACCGTGCAGAGGTGAGAAGCAAAGTGACAGGAAGCAGATGTTTAAGTTCATCAGTATTAGCAAAGCTCCTAAAGCCTAAAGATAAGTGTGTGCTTAAAACCCATTGAGTTCTATCAGAGGAAGGCTCAGAGCTGAAGTTAAGCATATGTTTTGGGGAACAGGGATGGACGGCTGCTGGATGCCACAGCACAAAAATTAAGCATATGTGTACTCTGAGCAGCTCATAGCCTTTGCTTATAAAGGTTTCTTGCAGGATTTGTATTTATTTGCTTTCCTGTAAAGCATTTTTCTTTCATAGAAAAACATTTACGGGCTGGAAATACGAAGCAAATAACATTAGTCTCATTTCATAATCAGGTGATTATGAGTAAGTAAGGGAAGCCTGGCTCTGCCCATCCTGCATTAATTCTCCTTTTCTCCTGCTTTTTTATCCTCACCGAGGAGTTCAAGGGTTAAGCCGTCCCAACATGCCTCACTCTCAATTTATAAACCAGAAAATCTTCCATAAATCAAAAGTTACAAACAGACTTTGTAATGTCATAACTCTTGTGACGGCTCTGCCTTTGATTGATTCCTATACATACATTCTGTGTGATTACCATAATGTGTTCTTGGGGGACAATTCCAGCAGGGGAGAAGGAAGGCACAAGGAAAGAAGTAAATAACAAATGGTCCTGACTCCTCCTCATCGAGAGTGATTTCAGTCCAATGTTCCATCATATCAACTGGGAAAGAGAGTCTTAGGGTTTAGGCAATCAATTACAGATATGTGTAGAGGCAGACACAATCATTTCCCTGATTGTCACCAGTCCAGAGCAGTGACACAGGGAAGTGATCCATCAGTCTATTCCCACTGACAATCAGAGAAAGATGGCAGACACTTGTAGACTAACAGGCACCTGGATTGGCTGGCTTGGGAGATTGAAAAATAGCTGGATTTCAAACATAGCTAAACCTTTAAATACCTCTGTTGGAAGATTTCAGACATTCCTAGAAAACATTTAGAGCTATTACAGGAGTCGCTCCCATTACGGTGGGTGGGGAGGAGGGTAAACCTGCTTTCAAGTGCATTAGAATAGATAGAGTGAAGTAATCATGCTTTAGCCAGGAATATCAAGGTCCTTTTGATTTGCAGGCTTTTCTTTCCTTCTGCTTTAATGCTGGGTTTTTAATAGGCAACCTATTTTTTAAGCAAAGAACAGAAAATTAAGTCATCTGTGATCAGAAATTTAGCATTAGATTTAGAGGGCATTTGTTCTATTGCTTAAGGCTGATTTTTTTCTCAGTGGACAGGGGGTTATTTATATTAAAAATCATCATGGACCATCTGCAGCAGGGTGCAAAGCTCGGAGTATGGTTGGTCCATTGGCCTGAGAAATCCCATCTTATAATAACCTTTATTTAGGTTGTCAGAGCCCTACAGAAAAACAACCCACACATTCACTGCGTCTTTAGTAGCCTGCTAATTTCAGATTTCCTACATTTCTTGTTTTCTTCTAATAGCAAATTTCTTTTAAAATATTTTTAAATTCAGCAGAATAAGAGAAAGCACTTGTTGACTGGATAAACATAAACCACAGAGCAGTCTCCCATGAGCTGTGCAGGGCTGACTGCAAGCTCAGGACCATTGGAGAAGCATCAGCTGTTGACATCCCAGTGTTAAATGACTGATGTTTTGGCATTGGGAACTTCCCGGGCACATCTCCCATCTCTCCTCCCCTCTCAGCTCTTCCCTTGATCACTGAGAATCCCAAACTCAACACCTGCAGGCAGAGAAGCCATGTGGGGACTGTGCCTGGCTGTCTCCCTCCTGTCCCACTGCTGCAGGCTTCATCTTCATCCTGATTTGTGATCCTCACCTTCCCAAGTCCCCATCACTGTTGGGATTTAAGGCTGGACTTTGAAGGAAGGGATGCTGTGTTTAGGCTGGGGAAAGGCGAATCCCCCCTGAAGGCACAGGTAAATTAAGTGAAAATCTGGCAGATCCTGGGGAGGTGGTGAAATGAGGAGCTCTGCCAAAACCTGGAGTGTGGAAGTGCTGGGTGAGGAAGCAGCCTGCCCCCGAGGCACATGGAGCTGGGATTTGATGCTGTACCCCAACAAAGGATGTATTTTTGGCAGCCCAGGGAAGGAGGGAGGCTCGCAGGCGTGTTTGGTCCTCCCACTCCTGAGCTTCTGTGGGAGGTGGAGGTGCTGCCACAGGGCTTTCATTAAAGCAGCCTCTTTCATCTGCCTGACGGGTATGGTGGCATCCAGCACGTCCCTTGAGGCTCCCACCCCTAAAATGCTTCTGCTGTTCCCACAGCTTTACAGCCTCTTTCACAGCAGGAAAGGGAGCTGCTCTTGCTCCATGTCGGGACATCCTCACCCCTCTCCCAGAGACAGGACATGCTGAGCTCTGTATTTATGATATTTATTGATGTCCTGAGAGCCATATATATTAAACCTTGATTTGTCTTCCCAGTCCTCAAGCACTCCAAACACGTGGAAGCATCACGATTTCGGTGGATTTTTTGTGAAAACAAAATCCAGGGGCTCCCATTTTGAACAGAGCCAGGCCCCCTCTCTAGGACATTGCTGACGAAGTTCTTGGATAACATTAGTCTGACGGCAAAATGTATAAAATAGGATTTATTATTAATTCATGAAGAGCTTTGATATCTTATCTATTGCTCTTCTCTTGTAATGATTTTTAATGTCATCATGGTTTTTAATTTTGCATGAAACCCACCGTCATCTGTTTTCATTTGTTTGGTAAACCTTGTCTGTTTTATTAAGAAAATCCCAAGGCTTCTGTGGGTATTTGTGCAACAATAAGAATAAAGAAATGTTAATAGTAATTTGTTTCTAGTTCAATGCAACATTAATTTCAACACTGCATTATGAGGATTTTATTTTTATAATTCCGCAACCTGGGGAAATATACTTCCCATTCCCAAAATCCAGTAATCCAAATGAACAGTGAAAAATCCTCAGTGTCCTAAGATCTTGTACAAACCTTAACTTACCTTTTATTTACTATATATGCTACTGCGAGCCAATAGGAACCATAACTCCATTTAGATAATAATAATCAAATTATCCAAACCTGGGAGAACATGTTTTATAGATTTTGGTCTAAATTTAATACAAAAATGCAGTAGTCCTTGTTTGGAAGAGTTTATTAAGGGTTAGCAAAGAAAAAGCTTTTTCAATAGTCTATAACTCTCTAATGGCCTTTTTCAAATAAAATGGGAAAGAATTTGCAAAGAAACCTATATCAGTGAGCTGCAATTGTAACATTACAGTACAGGTCTATAAATCTTGACATGTTCAGAAGATTGCCTAAACCAGCAATACAATCTGTCCAAACCTCATTGTCTCCACGACCAGCCAGACTCATTTTAAGAAATGTATGTGGTCTTCAACCTAATTTTATCACCTTCATTTGTAAACTAGTCAATCAATCAAAGCATCCTGTGAGTCTAAATAGAAAAAGGAGTGCATTTTCATGCATTTCCACACAGCACAGTCAAAAATTAATCTCCACTTGATCAGACATTCCTTGCCCTCATCTCAATAGACCATCATTAGGGTCAGCAATGTATATTAAAAATAGAGTTGCAGGGAACTGTTCGCCAGGGAGTCTTTGCGAGGTACCTGCTGCCAGATCCAGGAGCTCTCTGTGAGAGAGGGCTGGGCTTATCCAGGGAAGAGCAGCTTAAAAACAGACTTAACAATGGGGAATGGAGGATTATCAGGAATACACGTGCTCCGCTGTCTGTTTCTTGCACCCCGAGCACAGAGGATAACGCTGATGGAACGTGCAGTGGGATCCAGAGGAGACCTCACCTCATGATCCCTTTCCTATTTATGTTACAGGCTGTCTGTAGACATTGTTCTTATGTATTTTCCTACTCGTCCGTGTATTTGTGTGTGATGAGACTGAGGCTGGGCAGGTTTGTGCTGGGGAGATGGGCAGTGGGTATGCATTGAGCCCCAGAGCCCTAATTCCTCTTTTTCCATCACAGAGTTCATGGCCCTTGTTACTGGGCACATTTGGTGTGGTGCTGTCCTGTGGATATAACAGGGTAGGTTGGGACTGACCCCTCCTTTCCCTTGCAGCTGCTTTTCTCACCTCAGGCAACACCAAAAAAAGCAGTAAATACCCTAATGAGTCTTGCAGGGATTTCCAGTTGGTGCTGGAATTGTGTGCAAACAGCAAAACCACCGACTGCCCATGGGGAGCTGTGTCTGAGCAGCCCCTGGACCCTGAGCTGGGACTGTTGGGGTGGCACAGGCAAGAGCAGCCCAAAACTGCTGGAGCTGTGCCAGAGAAGGCAGCTAACTGGGGCTGGGTGGTGTCAGAGGATGCAGCACATCTTGGGTTTTTTGGGAGTGTAAGAAAAATTCCAGAATGAGACACATGGTGCCTGACGTTCTCTTTCCACCTTCCAATCCTGGTTTTCTCTGACTGGGTAACACTTTTCCCAGAGGTTTTTACTCCCCTAATTGAAGTCAGAGCACAGAGGGTGCTGTTCCTCTGGGAAGAGGGTCCTGGGCTTCTGCTGGGAACCTCTTAGCACAGTGACAACGTGCTGGATACGTGGCGGATGCAGTGGGTAGATGTGATTGATGATTGTGTGATACTTGGCCATCTGCCCCACTGTTTGCTGGAGCAGGTAACAACCTTGGCAGCAGGGCCAGGATGAAGCAGCTCCCACACCATGTAGGGGCCTGTTCCCCCCAGGTGTAAATCCAGAGTGGGGTGGGGCTTTAGAAATAAATTCTCCTGTTTTACACCACCCCTTGGGAGTTCTGGAGCAAAGGCTGAGCAGGACAGATGGTTTCACACCCAGCGGCATGATGAGGTGGGGTGGAGAGGAGGAGCTGCCTTGAGAGGCTGCAAGAGAGACCCTGCCCTGGAGACCCTGAATTGAAGACCTCCCAAAAGCTTGGGACTTCAGAAAAAATCTATCCAATGCTTTGCAGGCTTGTTAGCCCATAATCCCTCACCATCAGTCTTGGCAAGAAGGAAACATTGAATTTCCAGGGAATATACAGAGACTTTACAGATGATTCCTCCTCTTTTCAAGTGTTTTTTCCACAAGGGGTCATTGCAGAGCAGAGCAAGGATGACTTCAAAATTAGGTGATTTTTTCCTTTTCTAAAGTGATGTAGACATTTAGATGCAATTATTTTAACTAGAATTGTTAACACTATTAATTTGTGGCTGAAAAAACACCATAATGTCTTAATATTAATTATTTGGTTGGTGTTCAAGTCAACTACATTTAGACTGAGCAATATTTCAGTATAACTACATTTAAAAAATAAAAAGAGGTAAAATATGGGGAAAAAATATGGAAAATTGCCTCTATGTATAAATGAAGCATTTAAAAATAAGTGCAGATTTCTCTGCAGTAATTAGGATAAAAAGAGAAGATGGAAGATGAGGTGTTTCTGAACTGAAAATTAAATTCAGCCTTAGAACGTCTAAAGAGCAGATCAGAAGCAGTTGTAAACCATCAAACTGCTGTTGAGTGCCAGAGAACTGCTTCATGTTATGTTTCTTTTTTCTTTCCTTTTGTTTGGCAAATAAAGCCTTTTCAATAATTCACGCAAATGGCTTGATAAATACAAATAATTGAGCGTATTAAGCTTAAAAATAAAAACATATTTTATCATATGTAACTTAAAAAGTAATCATATAATTAATGGGTGAAAAACAGAGAGAAAGATTGCCAGAGATTAAGATTAAGCCCTGCAGAAGAGAATGTTCTAACTAGAAATTGGTTTAATTAATAGCACATTTTACATAATGATTACAGTGTAATTGCGCTGACTAGCAGAGTGTCATTAAATATATCCATGCTCCTTTACAACACCCTAAGGCTAAAAATAATGAGTTACATTGAAAATCACTATGCAACAGGTTCATAAATAACATTTAAGCCTATACAAGGCGAATACTTATAAATAATAAATATTTGCCTTTTGTAATTGAAGAAAAAATGACAGCCTTCTTTTTCTGCCCCCCTGTAGATTGTCATGTTATAATGCTGCAAAGATTTTTTCCCCTTGCGTTCTCTAGAAAGTGCTGAATAATTTATTCAAATGCTAATATTCCACATAGTCTGACTTTGAGGAACAAATATTCCTCCATAAAGAATAAATGCCAAGTTGCTTATTACCAGCTTCCTTCTACTTCGCATCGTGCGGTCCCCAAAAAACGATCACAGCCTATTCCACATGTCAGAGGAAGTCAGTGGCCAGATTTTCTTCCAGAATAGTTACATTCCTTTTTTTTTTTTAATTTAAAAATTACCCCTTCTCCCAAAATGTTCATCATGCTCGGAGCTGTTATGTAGCAACAGCTGCTCCTCAGCTCCAAAAAGGACGACATCATAAACCTGATAACTTTTTAATCTCCAGGTTTTCTCTGGTGGATCAGGAGGATCCAATAAAAGCGGGTTTGATTTCATATCAGCGCTGGGCTGACATTTGAAAGACCCCCAAATGGTTGATGCTTAGTTACCGACACAGCAACCTCTCCAATGTCAAAATAAAGCAACAGAAAGCTCCACCCGGGAGATGGGAATGTTCTGGAGCGCTCCAGCCTTGTCCTGGGTTGTAGCTCCCTGTCAGGGTCATCCCAAGGCAGGACTGGTTGGGTGTCACCTTCTCCAGAGGCAGAATTGAGGTGATAACTAAAATATTAGGGGGAAAAAAACCCTCTTTGAGTCCAGAGGTTTTCCATGCTCTGTGTGTCATCCTCCCAACCCACAGAACCGAATTTTGGTCTCAGGTGAATCAACAACGGCAACAAAAATGAAGGAATTTCACTTAAGTGCACACTGAACACTGGAAAAACACATATTTTAATGGTGATGAGATATTTTTTGGCATTCTCATGCTTCTGGTAGGTTTTGTTATGTTAGAACCAGAAACCTTATGTTGCCTGAGCACTGATAAAACAAGTGTGAGCACCTACAGAGATAAAACCAGCAGTTTGGTACCAAGAAGAAAATACAGTGTTTGTTTCAACAGAACATTCTCTGGGTTAGGGTAGAAGTCTGATAATGCATAAAAAGATTTTTTTTTTTTTTTAAGGTACAAACCCCAATTGTCCATAACCATTTATTCATGTTCTTCTCTGTCACCAAAGTGAACACAGGTAAAAGTTTTTTCCCTGTTTTACTGAAGCAGGACTGATACACCTTCCTATCCACTGAAATATGTCCCCTTTTTGTCATTATCCTAAGCACTGTGCAGAAGATGAACATACAGATATATCTGAAGAGTTTGGTGAAGTTAAATAGGAGTTAATTTTAATGGAATTTAATTCCATTTTAATGGAATTTGCAAGACAGATCACTAGGACCATTTCTTGGTTTTCTGTAGAAAACTACATTTGCATCATTTTTGACCATCTTTTCTTTATTTCCCATCATTTCTACAGCTTACAACACCCCACTGGGATCTCCAGAGCCCCCTTCACTCCTCACAAAGTGCAGACAAAGGCAGGAATGGACTTCCAATGGGAATCTGAGCTGAGGTGGCTGCAGAGCAACTGGTCCTTCCATATCACACCAGGAATGCCTTCATCCCACCAACCAACCGTGCTGACAGCCCAGGAGGTAAGGAGGGAGGTAAGGAATGCTGCACATTTTCCCTTCATCACAGGGGCACCGACAAAGCTTAGCTCAGGTCACTGCTGATGCACCAACAGGTCAGAACCGGAGGAAAAAATATCCAGGGATTTTAATCCTTTGCCTTTCTTGAGTTTCCTGACACAACAGTGGGTGTATCCAGCCATCGCACCTGGGAATTCCTGCCATCGCTGTGGGAATCATATTATGGTGTCAGTGTTTGGAATTTTATTGAAGATCCCAGAAATAATAATTTTCCTGCTTTTTCATGCCCCCTCCAATACCTGTACACATGTGACCTGAGAGCCTTGCCTTACCTTGGGGGGCAATGTTGAGTGCAAGCAGAAGTCAAGAAAGCAGATTTTAACAATTAGCACTTTTTAATTGTTCCATCTTTGCTCGTTGTTAACTCTGGATCAAATAGCAAAACAAATATGCTGAAATTCTTCCCCCTGTGTTCAAAGGTTTGGGTTTGCCTGTACTTCCCAGGCTCCAAAAAACAAGGAGATCAAGAATTACTTACCCTGGACCTTGGAGGGGATTGCAGCATTTTGTAAAAAGAACAAAAACATGTTCTTTACAAATAGATAGTTTGTCCCTCAATTATTTCTTTTAATACCTTAATTATTTACCAAATAATTTAAAAAAATCATACCAGATATAAGAAATGTAATGCATTTATTTGGATCCAGATCCAGAGCTTGCTGATATCAGAGGTCTTGCAAAGGCAACCCTTTTTATTATTATTATAGAAAAAAAAGCAAGGATGTTTTTTGCCACAGAAAAAGGAATAAAACTCCTGCAGATTAAAAAAGTTTCAATTTGCTTAGCTGCATTAAGACAAAACACCCCTGCAAAAGTACAAAAGGGCAGGATTTAAAACAAGAAGAAAGGTTAAGAAAGATTAAGAAAGAATGTCTTCCCCTGTTTATTCACTTCTGCTGGGCAATAATCTAATTTCCAGTCTCACGTCTCTATTTCAGCCCACATATGGCAGTAATATTGGATCTTCAGCAGTGCAGCTTAACCATGACTAAACAGGTTGATGAATGTCATGCATCTTATCATCATACATGCATATTTTTAAATATAATTCACTTTTGATCTGCACCCTTGTGCAGTGGTGAATGAAAACAGTTAAGATTTCTTCCACTGTCTGCCTTTAAATGTATTAAACAGCCCTGCTGTCAATAGATTATATTCTTGTACAATGATAATAGCCCAAAAAACTAAGAGGCCTTGTCAGGAATTGCAGTTGTCACAGTTTGATGCAAATGATTTTACTTGGTGTTCATCTGCTGCACAATCAGCTCATAATCTGGATATACATCACAGCATGACATGGAAATTTCCTGCTACTCTGCTTTCATTTCCAGAGGCAGCAATCAAATGAAAACCATTCAACCTCACCAAAATGTATAAATAATTTTCATTCAAACATATTAACAGTCAAAATATGAGAATTTATCACAGAGCACTACGCCTTTTAAGAAGCAATAAAGACTTTACTTTTTAAGCATATTTCTACTTAGAAAAGTAATATGAACAGTAAGTTGCGAGTTTAAAAGAGGATTTAAAAGTCCAGACATGGCACCAAATCCTCAGACTTAAGTGTGTTGATGCTGCTTTGCTCCACACGCTGCTTGGGAAAAAACAGCCTAGAAGAGGGTTGGGGAAAGGGGGAACAAGGGGCACTGTTGAAATGACTGCTTTCCCCTCAGATTTGCCCCATAAAAATAAACATAAGAAGTATTCAAATACAGAGAACAGAAAATAAAATCCTGTGGCACAGAATCTGGTGGTACAGCAAGCAAGATTTCCTTTATTTATTCCTTCATTTTCATTTATACTCCACATTAGATTTTAATTTAGTTCAGTTTAAGGATCTTTTTGTTTTGACCACCGTCAGTATTTAAAGGGATGTTACAGGCAGGAACACCCCCAAAAGGACCTCTTTTAAAATGCATCTTGTGAAATTCAAACCAAAGAAGAATCAGGCTGAACTCCAGTTCCACCAATGCCAGCTGTCAATTATCTCCTGTTTGATCCCTTTTTGGCCCCGGTGGAAAGTGTCTCTGCCCATGGCAGGGGGTTGGAATGATGATCCTTGAAGTCCCTTCCAACCCAAACCAGTCAGTGATTCTGTGGTGAAAATAACAACTGAAGAAGGCAAATATTTGCCCTGCCTGCCTGGCTGTGGGGAGATGCAGGTCTGGGAGCATTTTCCAGCTGCATTCCCAGTGGGCATGGTGCCAGGGGTTACTGGGAGCACTGGGGCACAGCAGCATCACACCTCCCAGCAGCGTCAGGGGTGAGCAGGGAGAGCCCAGAGGGTGTTTTGTGTGGAGTCCCTGTGCAATGACACTGCACTTACTGCGGAAATGAACCTTTTTTGGGTGCAGCAGCCACAGATTTGCCCTTCTTCCCAAGCCACACTTCCATGCCGCTGTTTTCCCCAAACCCATTCACTCTGGGGAACCACTGAGCTCCCTGGAGCCTCTCCAAGGAGAACAATTCCCTGCAAAGCCAAGGAATGCAGGAACAAAGGATGGTTTGCTGTTCTTATTAACGGTGGTGCTGAAAAAAATCGCTGCCTCCCTATAAATTGGGTGCTTTTTCTGAGAAACAGGTAAAAACTGCTAAGATGACAGTTTTTCCCATTTTTCCAGTGAGTGTGTCTGAGGAAGTAGAAGTGCAATAACCTGGGGTACAGCAGGCTCAGCCATTTGAAATAAAACTTTGCAGTACTAATGTTTTTGTAACTGCTTTCATATTGTAATGATATTTTTCCAAGCACTGGTTTTATTTGATCTTAAATACCTTTTTGGGAAAGTCCAGTGAGCTGACTCTAATAAAATCATGCTATTGAAAAAAGGTTTAAGTGGAATGTTCAGAATAAATTACAAAACTGCATGCAAGAATACCAGCTAGTGCTGCAATAAAAATCTGGAAATGAGGATTCTTGCAATATATTTTAAAGAAGTAGTATACTTTTTTTTTGTTCATTTTTTTCCACAGAATGTTTCATAATAGAAAGCCTTCACAACGTAAAAGTGGGTGAATGAAAAACGAATGAATAAACTGCCAAAGAAATTGCATTTAAAAAAAAACTTGACTTTTTTTTTTTTCCTGGAAAATATATTTCATATCATTTTCAATAACTTCTGGAAGATAATAGGAAAAGTAATTCTGTTCCATTTTGCTGTACCAAAATACTTAAATGACATCATAGTTAGACTGTCAGATCTCACTCTCTCACACACACACAAATGTACAGACCCTCTGTATCAGGAGCTGAGGTCAAGAAAATGACATTTTTTTCCATAAAAAACAGTCCATGTAAGGGCCTTCCAGGATCCAACCAAGGCTTTTCATAGTCTTCCTCTCTCCTGTAGATCCCACAGTCAAATTCCTATGGTTGAATACAACTCTAGGAGTAGATCAGGAGGGACTCACTTCTACACAAGCATCGTTCTCTGTCTGGCTTCTGCCAGGGATCCCCAGAGAACTGGGGAAGACTTTCCCAGTTGTGGCATGTCTGTGTTTGGAACTGGAAGCCCAGGACTCCTGGTGAGGTGGGTCACACAGTGCTTTGGTGCTTTGGACCCAGGTAGAGGAGCAAAAGCTGTGACAAAACTCTGGCAAAGCTGGGTAAGCACCCACAGAACCCCACAGCCATCTGCAGATTCTCATCCTCTTGCTGGATTTCCAGGAGGGTTTGCCAGGATTGTCCACATGCCATGTTTGAGCTGCTCTGATGGAGCTGCATGGATATCCCATCAGCTTCAGAGGCAGAAAGGACCCCCCAGCCCCCCTGCCTGGGGTGGTATCCTGCAGACAGCTCATCCAGCGCTGCCCTGATTGAGTGAGGTGTCAGCTGTAAAGAGGGTTCTGATGGAGGACACTGATGCAGGTGACAGTGTGACAGGTGCAAGGAGGGATGTGTGCTTAAATATTAATCCCCAGCAGCCATAATGCCAGTCTTGATCTGTTCTTTTTCTTTTTTAAGAACTTAATACGAACGAGAGACTTGGTGCCTCGTTGTTCTGTTCCTCCACTTCGACTCTGGTGGGCCCACGTAGAGGATGTCAAGGGATGAGGAAGAAGACAAGCAAAGGGACCCACATTAGTAGCTCTTGGTTGAAGCAAAAGCTGTTGCTTTATATTCCACCCCTCATTTAGCAGAGGAGTCGTCAATTGTCACCTGGAAATCCCTCCTGTCTGTAGTTCCTGCACTGTGAGGAGCAAGAAGATGTGGCCACTTGCTTTTGACTTGTGGGCTGTCCACTGGCCCAGTCTTGAGGCAGAAACCTAAAAATATCTTCTCAGTATGTTTTAATTACAGCTTAATCTGGAGCCTGTTCCAAGCTGGTGGGCTGTCCTCAGTGCCTTCAGCCTAAAATCCTCTTTGTTCTTGGGGGCTTTGTGCAACCTGCTCAAACATCTCCCAGCAAGTGCAGGTGGAAAGCAATAAGTCAGATGTGATTCCTTGCAGGAAGAGGTCTTCATGCTTTCAGTTATTCCTTCAAACTTTCCTTCTCCCATTTCTAAGCTTTGTTTTCCACTGTTTAGAATTGTTGTGGCAGAGAGTGATAATTTCCTAAATGTATCTGCCTACTCCAGGAGAAATCAGAGTGTACAAACACACCAAACATGCCATTTAAAGACAACTGCAATAACAAAAATTGAACATTATCGGGTTCAGGGCTATTTTGAGATATGTCAGTGTGGGTGAATTTGAGACTGAAGCCCAGGAATCCAGCCCTTACCTCCACTAGTGCTGCTGCTTCTGAGTCAGTTAATCCTTCACTTACCATCTTTCCAAAAAGAAAATTATATTTATTTCCTTAGCTCCTCAGAGAATGTTAAACATTGATTTATAAAATGGACATTGAGCATTTTAACAAATAAAAATAATTGCTTAGAATTTTTTTGAGGCTTGATAAACACCATTAACTTTGGCCAAAGCACATTGGGTGCTTTTTTTTCCAGGTTTAGCAGGAACTACTGGAAATTTCGTATTATAGTTCAAAAAGATACAGCAAAGGCTGGTAACCACTGCCATCAGCCCTGCCTTAGTTGCTGGAGTTCACTGTGATGTCTATAAAAATGAAAAAAATCCAAACAATTCCTGTCCATAAGGGAGAAGTTGGAGATTTTCAGAAATTAGGAAGCTCCTATGGCAATAACAGCCATTCAGGGTCCAGGGAGAATCCTTCAGGTGTTTTTGCAGCACCCAAAACTGTGATCCAAGAAACTGGATCCAATTGTGATTCCTCTGTAATTTTGGTGCCTAAGACATCTAAAACCTGAAGGCATTTCTGTTTCCCTAAGAATTTACAGGACTGCATCTACATAGAGATGGAGACTCCAACCCCCTGAGACATTGAGCACTCCCCTCACACCCTGGGGTAACTAGACAATCATTCAGTTGCTTGGAGGGAAACAGGAGGGAATGGCACTTTGAAATATTGCTCTTCAAAGTTCTGATGGAAATGTTCCACAGAGAGAACCACTGAGTGCCAAAGGAAGAAGTAATTTTCTTTATGGAGTAGCTTTGCCATGTCCTATTCTAATTAACACTTTTTAAAATGAGGAATAAATACCTACTTCACAAATTTTAATGACCACTCATATTTTTATTTCAGTAGCTTAAATATTTTTCTTTCAACTCTAGGAGGGGAAAGGGGCAGCACATTTCATGCTGCAACCCCTGGATTTTCTGCTGTCTCATTTGGGCGCTCCAGGAAGATTTTGCTGCATCACAAGCTGGAAGCACCAAGGAGGTCAGAGCAGCCCTGCTGAAGAGCAGGACTGTTGGTTGTCTTCTGCCCAGTTAATCCAGGAATCAGACAGGTGAGCCATGCCTCGTATCCATGTACATGAGTGGGATCCCTCAGCTGTGTCAGCCTCCACCACATCATTTCAGTTGTAGGATGAGGTTCCCCAGGAAAAGTGTTGTAGAATCAGAGAATTGTTTAGATTGAAAAGACCCTCAAGACCATGGAGTCCAACCATTCCCCTAGCACTGCCAAGGCCACCACTGCCCCATGTCCCCAAGTGCCACATCCACATGGCTTTTAAATCCCTCCAGGGATGGGATCTCTACCACTGCCCTGGGCAGCTCTGCCAGGGCTGGACAGCCCTTTCCAGGAAGAAATTTTCCCTAATATCCAATCTAAGCCTCCCCTGGTGCAGCTTGAGGCTGTTTCTTCTTTAGCAAATGTAATCTTAAGTGAACTTCCACAAGTAATTTAATCCTGCTCTCAGTTATCCTTGAAAGGTCAGATCACCCTGATATCTTACAAGGATATTTGTGTGATTTTAAAGCCCAGAATTTACTTGTGGGTCAATGTGATATAATAATAATTAAAAGAGTATCCTGACACTGTAGTGGTATGTGCAGGAAATAGTATTTCTTACACCATTAACTGTACCTGAGGTACCAGAGATGATCAGATATAGGTTCATATATATGTTCATACATAAAGCCCTGTTTTCTGTATATTAATTACATGAATTATACCATAACCCTTGGATGTGAAATATGTTCATGGGCACACGGTATACCCACAGTTCATTATTAAAGTTGCATAATGAAACACATTTAAGTCAGGAAAAATGTACTGATGTTATCTGGGAGATGCTTGTTGGACTCACTTGTGCCTCTTTCAGTCTCGGGTATCTCATCACCTCCTTGTGAATTTTGTTTTCTTCAGGATTCTTTGATATGTTACCTCAATAATGTTGGGGTTTTTTTAATGATGTTTAAAATCCTATAGCAATAGTTCAAGGCCAGGCTGGACAGGGCTTGGAGAAACCTGGTCTAGTGGAAGGTGTCCTTGCCCATGGCAGGGGGTTGGAATGAGATGAGTTTCAGGTTCCTTTCCAACACAAACCATTCTGGGATTCTATGAATGGTAACC